>NW_027617091.1:147500-149572 GCF_964187855.1 Myxine glutinosa | reverse complement strand
CAAACCTGGTGCCATTTCCACACCAGGTTTGGCCACAAGGCGAGGGATTTGTTGTCCGCCACACGCGCGCGTGCGTGGGAATTCTGGGGGGGCGTGTGTGGCGGACACGACAGCTCACTGGCGCGAGGGCATCATTCCGCGCACCAAGTGGGCGGCGGCCACACCCGAGTGGTAGGCGTGGCCGCGGGATATACACCGGGCGCGCAGCCCGGAACGCTGCAGTGTTACAGTGGAGCTCTTGAATAAAGACTCTTACAACTTACCGCGTTGTCCGCTTCCTCCTTGCTTATAAGCAGCGCGCATAACACCGCGCTTCATTACCATTTATAATTACCATTTAGAACCCATTAAAATTGTCTTTTAGAACCCATTAAAATTACCCTTTGGAACCCATTAAAATTACCTGGAACCCTTTAGAAAGTGGTTTAAGGAGACGGGGTTTTGCAGACAGTTTTAAGGAGGTTGTGCGTGTGTGTGTGTGTGTGTGTGTGTGTGTGTGTTTGTGTGTGTGTGTGTGTGTGTGTGTGTATATACCTATAATAATAAAAGGCAGTGTCCATCCTTTCGTCCGTCTGTCTCCTCCATAACTCCAAAACGACGAAACCTAGCGGCCCCAAACTTTGCATGCATGCATCCACCTGGACCTCCAACTGATTGCAATGATGAAAACTGGGTGTTTTCGTGTGTGAAACACCCTTTTTGAAGATGATTAACGAGGTGCTCGTAAGAAAAAAAACCCGATGTGGTGGTTTACCAATATGTCGGCCGGCCATCTTGGCACCTTGCTGGCTACTGCACCTAGCTGGGTTCTTAAGCCGCCATTTTGTTTTGGCCCCCTCAAATGTGCCTTGGAAACACGATCGATTTATCATTGCGTAATTGAAGCATCTTACTATCATTCACCAAATGTCCGTCTGTCCGTCCGTCCGTTCACAGGTACCGCAAAAAACAGCTGAACCGATCGCAACGATATTTTGGGTGGGTAATCATGGGACGCCATGGAGTAAAATAGGCTATATTGTTTTTCCAATTTCACTTTTGGTCAACAGCATTTTCAGGTTTGGACTCCCGCATAACGTTATTTTCATGGGTACCGCACAAATGGCTGCACCGATTGCAACCTGACGAATGAAAACACACAGTTAAAAATAATTACCTCGGACAAATACCTTTCATTAGGACATGGGTTGAATCCCTGCTTGAGAGATTGCCTACCCCCCTCCTCCCCACCATCACGGTCGTCTCTCCAACTCACAATCCCACGAGATATGCGGAAAGGACGACCCAAAACCAATTATCTTCTTTTTGATTCGTATATAAACATCATTAAAAGTAAATAATGACCTCGGCCAAAGTTCAAACGACATGGGTTTAATCTCTCCATGAGATAATTCCACACAGCTGTTTGGGCGGTGTATAAGCTAATAGATCACTGTCTCCATCAATCTTGCCAAGGCCGTAACACCTATCGGCTCAAAATCCTTTTAACTGTTGACTTGGTAGTTTTTACAATGAAGGAAACATTAATAATGTTGTTAAAAGTTTATTTTGTGATTAATTCGTGGGACCGTGGTGATTGGCGTTATGTTGTTTGGAATGAAAAAAGAGATATCGAGTTCAAGTGAATGAGGAAATGCCGTGATGGTTTCGACTTTCTAAACGTGAAATTCGCGGATCGCCATATGCAGATTCACCATGGTCCCACGATCGATGTTTCTATACGTGAATGTACCCGTTTGTTTGCGTACGATAATGTTTTTCATGGAAGTCCTTCCCGAACTTGCTGTCCATGTTTGACGTGTGACTGAAGGTGCTACAGGAATATGGAATTTATTGGTTTCATGCTTTAGCATTCGTCGTTTCTGCATTGTCTGTTTGCTTCTGGCCTCTCACCCATGCGTAGCATGGGTACCTCACTAGTCCTTTTAAATCAGAAAATAAAAAGAAATGGCATTTTGGAAAATGAATTTTGGAGAATGAAATGGAAAATAAAAATAAATAAAGAAAAAGAAATAACTGCAGTCAAGCGCTTCCTCCAGCCATGAATGAGCTTCCTCCACCTCTCTACTGGA
>NW_027617091.1:17500-145000 GCF_964187855.1 Myxine glutinosa | reverse complement strand
TATTTACAACAATTCTCATGACACAACAATAAAAAAAAACACAGCAATTCTCAAATCCACAACAATATATATATTTATATATATATTGTTGGGATTGTGCCATAAAGGCAAACTCCCTATAGTCAATTTGCACAACAGCATGTAGCCTGCAGTAGTCAGTTATGTCTTATTGAATGTAAAGATTAGCCCTTTCCCATTGAGTCGTAAAAAAAGACCAAATATGCGTTGAGTTAGGCAGGATGTCGAACCTTGGTTGGTTAAGGGAAGCCATAACACCAGATGTGCAGAAAGGCATGGCCAAAAGCACGGCCCACGTGACCAATGGCGAGCCGGGAACCCGTCGCCATGATGCGACAAGCCTCAGCCAATGGGAGGCTCTGGAACATTTTGAAGGGCGGGACCAGTTCTGATAATAGCCCACGCGCAGGCATTATCATCCTCTTGCTTTATGGGACTTGACGGAGGACATACCTGAGCTCTTGCCCCTTTCGCCACGCCCAGGACGAGACCTCGCTTGCTTTTTCATATCTCCCACGACACGTGTTTGGCCTTTGTTCGACGCCCGACAACCATCGCATCTGCGCCGATCTTTTGCGCCATCTGGCTGACCCGCAAGCGTTGGCATTTTCTACACGACTCATCTGCGCTGAAGTTCATCTACCTGTGCGAAGTTCGTCTGTGCCAACTTCGAGGCGGCGGTTCGTCCCGGCGGACCTGACTTCATCGAACTGCGAGCCGCACACACCAGACCACGTGCTCACCAGCAAGGAATCCCAGCACGTACATCGGTACGCCCTTTAACCAGAGTGCTATTCCATGAGTGTGTGTCAGAGTGTGAAGGTGCCAGTGGGGTTTCTTAGGATTGGTAAGAATGGTTAAGGTAAATCTTCATCTCTGTTTCTCTGTGCCTTCCAAATAAAAGGCTGTACATTTTGTTCCTACTTCCAACCTGTTCGGTACGTATTTTCTCCATTGGCCTAGCATCATCCGGGACCGAATTTGGCTAGACTCAGGTCCATAAATCTCGTGGGGTAACGCCGCTTTCCACACCGTGCAAAACCGCTCGGCACGCAATTGAATAAGGTGTGGTCTAGTGGTTAGGATTAGACGCTCTCACCGCAGCAGCCCCTCGTACCGCAACAATATATATATATATATATATATATATATATATATATATATATATATATATATATATATATATAGTCACGTCTGCAGCTCCCATTAACACAAAAACCTCAGCGCCGAGACCATAGTTTCAGGAAATGTACCATACGATCTTTTATTGCACTGTGTTCAATTAATTGATTCTGACTTTACTGTTCTCATTGGTTCATTCAATTGGGCTAAAATAATGGTGGCAAACGCACACAAAAACATATGGCTGAAACACCTTTTCTTACCTTTTAAAGGATTTATTTATAAAGTAAACACTGAAGAGGGCAACACGATGCTATAGACAGAAACAAATGAACCAAGCAACGCAAATGCACACACACAAAGAGGTAAAAGGCAATATTCAAACTTATGTACAATGATTGGAAAAAAGGAATTCCTAACCCACTTGGCTCCACAGATCACACTCATGCAACAAAACAATTGTAGGCAAGACTTCCCATTTTCTGATGGATGCCAGACTCAAAAGAGATCGCTTTGGGAAACAGGTGCGAGATAATAGCTCCCAAGAGCCAAAACGAGCATGATGAAGATGGTGTTTGGTGTGCAATGCCAGCGATGATTCGTCTCCTAAACCAGGCATTGTGGACCCCTTTGTTCTTTTTGCGATCGCCTCCTGGTCTGCTTTGCGTCTTCTCCCTCCATGCTCCACAAACACAGGGTGATCCCAACTTGGGTCAATCCCAAGTTAAAATTCCGTCATCAGGTTAAAATCAGACGGATCGTGATGGCCAGACAGATGTGTGTCTCTCTCATGAGATGCTTTTGCCCATTAGCCAAGCCTACCACATGAGGTGTTCCCGCCCACAAATTAAGGTCTAAACTGTCTGTAAATTACATACACTGCCTCCTCAGCATCACATGCAACAAACGACTTAACCTGATAGGTCCCTGTCATGGCAATCTAACCGCTACTCGAAACATACGGAATATACGACACTTACCACACTCTGGCTATGGACCCCCCCCCCCCCTCCTTTTCTATGCAATATATATATATACTAGTGGGGTCACCCATGGGAATCCCACCGGCATGGACGTGTGTGACATTTGGACATCTTGATTTAGATGCTGCACATTAAATTTTACAAAATGGTTACTGGCAATTCATCAGATCCAGAAATGGTGTAATGAACACAATTTATTTATTTCACATAATATGTGACCCCTCACTCCTCTCCACCCGACACTCTCCTCTCTCCACCCTCATGCCTCTCCAATCCCACTCCTCCTCAAACTCCCCTCCAATACATCCTCACACTCCCCTCCAATACCTCCTCACACTCCTCTCCAATACTTCCTCACACTCCTCTCCAATACTTCCTCACACTCCTCTCCAATCCCTCACACTCCTCTCCAATCCCTCACACTCCTCTCCAATCCCTCACACTCCTCTCCAATCCCTCACACTCCTCTCCAATTCCTCGCACTCCCCTCCAATCACTCATCACTCTCCTCTCCAATCACTCCTCACTCTCCTCTCCAATCGCTCCTCACTCTCCGCTCCAATCGGCCCTCACTCTCCAACTCCTTGCTCCTCACTCTCCAACCCCTCCCTTCTCGCTCTCCAACCCCTCGCTCCTCGCTCTCCAACCCCTCGCTCCTCGCTCTCCAACCCCTCGCTCCTCGCTCTCCAACCCCTCGCTCTTCGCTCTCCAACCCCTCGCTCCTCGCTCTCCAACCCCTGACTCCTCACTCTCCAACACCTAGCTCCTCACCCTCGAACCCTTAGCTCCTCGCTCTCCAACTCCTCGCTCCTCGCTCTCCAACCCCTAGCTCCTCGCTCTCCAACCCCTGGCTCCTCACTCTCCAACCCCTCGCTCCTCACTCTACAACCCCTCGCTCGTAGCTCTCCAACCCCTAGCTCCTCGCTCTCCAACCCCTAGCTCCTCGCTCTCCAACCCCTCGCTCTCCAACCCCTCGCTCTCCAACCCCTCGCTCTCCAACCCCTAGCTCCGCGCTCTCCAACCCCTCGCTCCTCACTCTCCAACCCCTCGCTCCTCGCTCTCCATCTCCTCGCTCTCCATCTCCTCGCTCTCCAACTCCTCGCTCCTCACTCTCCAACTCCTCGCTCCTCACTCTCCAACCCCTCGCCCCTCACTCTCCAACCCCTCGCTACTCACTCTCCAACCCCTCACTCCTCACTCTCCAACCCCTCCCCCCTCTCTCCAACCCCTCGCCCCTCACACCTCACTCTCCAACTCCTCGCTCCTCACTCTCCAACCCCTCGCCCCTCACTCTCCAACCCCTCGCTCCTCGCTCTCCAACCCCTAGCTCCTCGCTCTCCAACCCCTCGCTCCTCACTCTCCAACCCCTCGCTCCTCGCTCTCCATCTCCTCGCTCTCCATCTCCTCACTCTCCAACTCCTCGCTCCTCACTCTCCAACTCCTCGCTCCTCACTCTCCAACCCCTCGCTCCTCACTCTCCAACCCCTCGCCCCTCACTCTCCAACCCCTCGCTACTCACTCTCCAACCCCTCACTCCTCACTCTCCAACCCCTCCCCCCTCTCTCCAACCCCTCGCCCCTCACTCTCCAACTCCTCGCTCCTCACTCTCCAACCCCTCACCCCTCACTCTCCAACCCCTCGCTCCTCGTTCTCCAACCCCTCGCTCCTCGCTCTCCAACCCCTAGCTCCTCGCTCTCCAACCCCTCGCCCCTCGCTCTCCAACCCCTCGCTCCTCACTCTCCAGCCCCTAGCTCCTCGCTCTCCAACCCCTAGCTCTCCAACCCCTCGCTCCTTGCTCTCCAACCCCTAGCTCCTCACTCTCCAACCCCTCGCTCCTCGCTCTCCAACCCCTCGCTCCTCGCTCTCCAACTCTTCGCTCTCCAGCTCCTTGCTCCTCACTCTCCAACTCCTCGCTCCTCACTCTCCAACCACTCGCCCCTCACTCTCCAACCCCTCGCTCCTCACTCTCCAACCCCTCGCTCCTCTCTCCAACCCCTCGCTCCTCTCTCCAACTGCTCGCCCCTCACTCTCCAACCCCTCGCTCCTCACTCTCCAACCCCTCACTCCTCACTCTCCAACCCCTTGCTCCTCACTCTCCAACCCCTCGCTCCTCGCTCCTCACTCTCCAACTCCTCGCTCCTCTCTCCAACCCCTCGCTCCTCTCTCCAACTGCTCGCCCCTCACTCTCCAACCCCTCGCTCCTCACTCTCCAAACCCTCGCCCCTCACTCTCCAACTCCTCGCGCCTCACTCTCCAACCCCTCGCCCCTCACTCTCCAACCCCTCGCTCCTCACTTAACGGCCAATTGGGACACGCATATTTGATGCACATGAGGCACCGTCAAAAATTACGTAACTATTTTTTTCGGGAGGCATGTATGGGCTTGCTTAAACCTCATTAATGATTTAACACTCGACACAAAGAAAGCCAATGGAAGTCTGACACAACAAAACCGGACAGTGTATAATCAGCAGAGACCCATGCAGGCCGTGTGTGTGTGTGTGTGTGTGTGTGTGTGTGTGTGTGTGTGTGTGTGTGTGTGTGTGTGTGTGTGTGTCAACTCCTTGCTCCTCTCCCGTCTCAATCATTTTGGAAATGGAAGTTTCCACGCAACGCATGAATTGTCACGATCCTCAAGAGGAAGTGTCTCGTAATCATCAAATGACAAATGGAAAGTAAATTACATTGTGAAAATTAAAGATTTCAAATAAACCTATTCAAAGTGTATGCGCACATAACTAATAAATAAAAAAGAAGAGATATCTCTCGGTAATTTCCTGAAACATATTTTAGTTTTTACTTCCCGATAATAATGTTGAATGAAATAAGAACGAAGAAATATATGTCGTTTTGTGACGACTGTCATCAAAAGTAAAAGTAATATATCTTAACGGAAAAGAAAAAGCGAATTTTTAATATATGTCGACATTTTCCGTGACTGTTATTTTAGGCAGTGTATTTTCGTGTATCATCGTAGCGTGATTTTAAAAAATATATCTCTGCATTTTCCCGTGTGTGCGTGAATGTCCTCAATGATTTCTGACACCGAGTCTAAAACCATTGATAAAAAATAAATCAGATGGTGAATTCGAGATAAAATCGTGAGGGTGACTCAATGAATGGGCTTTATTTTCCAGGCCTTTGAGAAATCATTTCATTCTATAAACGGAAACTTTCATGGGATTCTCTTCCCGTTTTTTTTCAACCGAGTCTAAAACTATGTTAGCGACTGTTAAAAATGAAATGATATATCGAATTTGAGTGGAAATAAACCTGTGTGAGAGAGAAAGACAGCACGGGCCTAACTAAACAGGCCTCAAAGCTATGCGAGTTAATAAAATGGTGGATATTTGTTTACATGAAGCCTCTCCAAGAATGCGTGGAGCTACTGTCTAAACGGAGTAAGCCACACCCCCGGACAGACAGACAGACTGACTCACCGTAGCCTATATATATATATATATACAGTATATACTGTCGCGGGACTCCCCCTTGGTTAATACCGGGGAAATCACGGATAGCCAAAACCAGACGAAGCCGCGCTATGCTGGCTCAATAGGAAAGAAAAAGAAGACACACGGCTGGATTACAATCACACAATACGACACCAGGGGTTCAGTTCTCAAGACCTCCGGAGGAGGTTATATTAAGGCGGAAAAGGTTAGATTACAGGGACAAGAGGGAAACATAGGAAGGTGGGCACTTAAACACACTCTTATATTAACCCTAGACAGACCACAGATAAACGGGACAAGGCTCACTCACACGGGGTTTGATGGCCAGGAAAGCGGCAGTCGATGGCTCAGGTGCACCTGGCTCAGGGACAGAATCGCGTACGGTGGTGTCCAGCAGATGCGGGGAGGTCGCTCAGCGCTCGTGGGTCGCGACTTTGGTGGAGATGCCGGGGAGGTCGCTCAGCGCTCGGGAGGGTGGCGTCTTGTCGTCTCCAAGCTCGGGGCGCATCTGACGTCACGTCCGGCGCGGGGCCGCGTATATCCGGCGGGGAGTCACGCCCTCGCTCGTTAGCTCCGCCCCATATGGCATCGGCCCATGGCTTCTCATTGGGTGCGGGGGTTACTGGCTCCGCCCTTGACGAGGGGCCGACAGGGAGCCCCCTTCTGGGTAACCCCGTCGAGCACATGTTCAATGGCGGCCAACCGAGCCGGAGTGAGGACGCAAAGCCGCTGTTGTTGTGGTTGTTGTTGGAGCTTGAGATGATGGGAAGAGATGCGGGGAGGTATGGGAAGGTCCTAAACTCCTACTGGTGCCATATCATCACATTCTGGTGCAACGAAGAGTCATAATTAATGGAAACAAGTCCTTAACTGACATAGATTAAGAATAACTAGCAAGATGTCCTATAATTGTCTACGTGTGGTGCGGGGGACCTGGGCACGACATTTAATGGGGGAATGAAGGGGAAGATCGGCTCTAATGGGTGTTGTTTACAGACAATGGGACTAGGGAATGGGGTAAGGGGAGAGTTGGGGAGTATCGGAGAAGATAGGGGAATATTTACAAGCGGATATGGAGGTCAAATTCCATATTCGCAACATTGCACCCTTCTCTACCCTCGGGGCGTCCCGACCCGATAAATTTTTACCTACTTTAGTGTGGCACGCAATGTAGTTCCCTCTACTATTAACTCTACCCTGAGTGCGACAGTTTTATAGATATTCACAAATGAGTAAATATGTCCCCCTGCGACGTTGCACCCTTCTCCTCTCAGAAACACACCCACAGGATAACCGAATCCGGAAAGAATTCTCAAACTAAACATACAGCCGGTAGGGAGCATTATTTACAAGACTACGCTGCTATTTACACTACGATCCAGGACCTGTTTTTGGAGGAACACATGCAGATGTTATGCATAGAGAGAGCGCGCTTGCCAACATCGATACACCAACCCACGAGTGCTCTGTGGCCGACGGCCTTTAATAACGTGCAGAGCACCCTTTCCCAGCATCAAAAGCACCACCCCACCACCAATCGGTGCAGTCACCATTGTTCATTGGAATAAAAATAACTTCAACAACCCCTAACCCTGCAGGTGTCTCTTGCTCTTCTTGTGGTGCACTTGGTGTTTAACTATTAGTGGTTCACCTGTATGGCATAGGTGCCACGTTGACCCATAGGTCCATCCCCGGGTGGTGCTTGGCCGCAAACGAACTGCGGTCCATCGTGGGTGGCCACAAACATTGCGGTCCATATGGTGTATCGATCCAGGCAGCGAACAGCGAAAGTGCAGGCCCACAACTGCGTCGCCAGCACCTCTCTCTCCTCTCTCTCTACCCCAAAGCCAGATCCTCGGAGGTGGGAGACAACAGAAGAAACAAGTGAGTAAGGTGGTAAGGGCGCAAAAGTGCACGCAATACAAGATGATGCACACTGGGGGCACATGGGAACCAGGTGAGACAGGTACGTTCCTATCGTACGCCCCCCCCCACCAGGTAACCTACATGGCCCCTCCCTTACCCCTTACTGCATCCACACAACACAACACTACTCATAAACATCTACTTTACAAATCAACAAACATCCCTACTGTCTTCCCCGTTCCTCCCATATACCAAATTCGTCTTCTCTCCCTCCTAACCAATCAAATTTGCCATTTTCAACTCTCATCAAAATTTGCCATTTTCAACTCAACATCAAAATTTGCCATCACCAATTCATCATCAGTCCCTCCTAAGGAGGGAGAGATGGAATCACCCCAATGTCTCATCCACGTCGTGATGCGTCTCACAAATCCACACAGCGATTCATCTCCTGCAACAAAACAAAGAAAACACAGGTGTGGAGTCATCATCATCACCACAGGTAAGTGGCTGCGTATGGTGCGACAGGTTCTTCAATCCTAACTATTTCCTAAATGACTTTAACAACTTTACACTACCCGGGGTCTCTCTCCGGCCAAACCATTGGCCCTCTTACACTATGGGTTCTAAAAACCAATTCCCATTGGCCAAACTGTGGTGCTCTTCAATTTGGGGTCTCACTCCCCCGATTCATCTCCCGGTGCCCTCGTACAATTTCTGGGCTGTGGCGTGTACCTCTCCCAGTGGGTCTACCCACCTGCACACCTCCACCACTGCGGTTGCCTCCGAGCTTACCTGCTCCTTACCCTAACCTAACTACCTGGGGAAGGCCCTCTGGCTCTCTCCCCACTCCGTGCCCTCTCTGGCACTGGGCTGCCCGATCCACACCCGGGATCCTCAGGCACCCACTCACAACTACCGGCTCCCAGAGCCCACCTGCGGCCTCACCTGGCCGACATCCTCACAGTGGTGGAGTGCCCAACCAACTACACACACTAACAGGCTACACGCCCAGCCATTTCCACAACACTAATGCACCCATCCACAACACCATTCTGCAACCGCACCACAAATGCCAATATCCAACCACAATTTACCTGTACCCTCTACCTAACACTTACACTACCCGCCCCGGGTGCTCGTGAAAGGGGTCCACTCTTCCCCCATCCACACCTTCGCACCATGCACACCACTCCATACCACTCACTCCAACTCTCTCCACACACCTGTACCTGCACACCTGTGCTCTCACACCTGGTGCCACCTGCACCCTTCTCTCCCCAAGCGCATTCGCGCTGATCCACACACTCACTACTCATACACGGCTCCACACACCTGTCCAGTTGCACACCTGTGCAATCACACCTGTTCAATCCTCACACACACGGCATCATCTCAGCTAACTACTCCCTTCCGAAACTTGCGCTTCCCAGTCGTCCCTTTAAACTATTGCGCTCCCACGTCATTATCATCCATACTAATCTACCTGCGTCCCCACTACAGGTATCAGTCACTAACTAAACTTAACGTCACCTAATGTCATCTTCGCTAGATCCCTACACACCATATCCTAACCCACCCGGGCTAGTTTTCACTGCCATACACCCCATAAGCTATTGCTCCTTTGCCCCCCTATGGGAAAGGTGGCAGGGATGCCACCCTCTCCCACCGGGCCTATCGCTCCTCAATCCCCCAGTCCTCTGGCACTAATAAGCCCCCCTTATTCAGAGGTACTGGGTCCCGCCTCGGCATCTAAAGCCGAGGCAATCCACGGGGGCGCCTGCTCGCCGGTGTAAGGTCTTATCCGGTCGGCGTGGACGATCCGAGGGAGGGCTCGTGGCCCCATTTTGATCTTAAAGACCACGTCACAGATTTGCGACAGGACGACTCCTGGGCCTTGCCAGGGGGAGGTGAGTTTTGGGCACCTTCCCTTCCGCCTCCGGGGATTAAAGAACCAAATCTTCGTCCCCGGAGCGTATTGACTCCCCTGGCTCCGGTCGTCGTACCTGCGCTTCATCTTTTCCCCCGCCAGATGGAGTTGGCGGCGGGCGAAGGCATGGACTAGCTCCATGCCTTCCTCTAGGTGACGTGCGTACCCCTCCCTCGGCGGGTTAACCACTGTGTCTGGCACGGGACCGCATAGCAAGTCGGCGGGAGCCCGTAACTCCCGCCCATACATAAGCAACGCTGGACTGCATGCGGTGGCCCCGTGCTGGCTGGTCCGGTAGGCCATAAGCAAATAAGGGAGATGTTCGTCCCAGTCATCCTGACGGGTGGTGGTGAACAGTGCCAGTTGTTGGATTAAAGTTCGGTTGAATCTTTCCACCATCCCGTCAGATTGAGGTCTTAAAGGCGTTGTCCTGGTTTTTCGAATTGACAGGAGACTGCACACATCTTTTAGTAATTTGCTCTCAAAATTTCGTCCCTGGTCGGTGTGCAACTCCTGTGGAATCCCATGCCGGCACACAAATCCTTCCACGAAGGCCTGCGCTACCACCCCTGCTTCTTGGTTGGGGAGGGCGTAGGCCTCCGGCCACTTGGTGAAGTAGTCCATCACAACGAGGATATACTTATTACCTTGGCGGGTGCGGGGCAGCGGTCCTAGAATATCCATAGCCACCCGCTCAAGGGGGGCCCCCACCTGATGTAATTGAAGGGGGGCCCTCATCCTCCGTGCTGGTCCCTTTTTGGCAGAACAGGCGTCGCATCTCCGACACCAGTCCTGTATGTCGCGCCCCATATTCACCCAATAGAACCTCCGGCGGACCCGAGATATTGTCTTTGTCCTGCCCAAATGGCCGCCGGAGCGGGTACCATGCACCTGTTGCAATATGACGTTCTTGAATTTGTCAGGGACTATCACCAGCCAGGAAGTTCGATCAGAGGGAACCTCCACCCACTTGCGATACAAGATGTTGCCTTTCAATTCCAGGGTCTGCCACTGAGCCCAATATGCCTTTGTTTGTGCCCCGAGGGGGGTGACCTCTTCCCCCTTTGGTCTTTGCCCCAATTTGACCCATTGGAACACCGGCCCCAGAACAGGATCCTCCTGCTGGGCCGTGCTCCAAGCCAACTCTCCAAATTCCTCGTCCGCGGTTAGTGGCAAAATTGGCCCTCTCACCCGGGTTGCCCGGACGACGAGAATCGGGGCGGAATCGCCCAATTGCTCCCTCTCCTCGTGTCTCGCACAAAATTTACAGTTTTCCCCCAGACAAGGACGCCGAGAGAGTGCGTCCGCATTACCATGGGCCTTCCCGGCCCTATGGGCCACATCAAAATCGTACTGCTGCAACTTTTCCAACCACCTTGCAATTTGGCCCTCCGGTTCCTTGAACCGAAGGAGCCATTGCAAGGAGGAATGGTCAGTTCTAACCAAAAATTTCCGCCCGTACAAGTACGGGTGGAAATGGTTCATGGCAGCCAGCATAGCCAATAACTCTTTGCGAGTGACGCAATAATTTCTCTCGGGCCTACTTAAGGCCCGACTATAATAACCAATCACTCTCTCCACGCCCTCCTGTGTCTGAGACAAAACTGCGCCCAATCCTTCCTGGCTCGCATCCGTGTCCAGGGTAAATGTCCCGTTGCTAGTGGGGTACGCTAGAAGGGGTGCGGATGTTAGACACCCCTTCAATTTTTGGAAGGCCTCGTGGCACTCCCGTGTCCAATTAAATCGCGTCCCCTTCTCCGTAAGCCGGTGGAGGGGACGGGCCAACTCCGCAAATTTCGCCACAAAGCGCCGGTAGTAGGAGCAGAGTCCCAAAAATCCCCGCACCTCTTTGATGGTACGTGGTGCGGGCCACTCCTCTACCGCTTTAATTTTGTCTGGGTCTGTTTTTACCCCCTCGCGGCCAATCACGTGACCTAGATAGGCCACCTCTCTTGCAAACAAAGTGCACTTACTCGGGTTCAGCTTCAACCCTGCCTGTCTGAGGCACCCGAACACCTGGTCCAAATTAGCTAGTGCCTGGGGGAACGTTTGGGCATGTACCAGGACGTCATCCAGGTACACCAGGCATGATTGCCATGGCATGCCGCCTAGTACATGCTCCATCAATCTCTCAAAGGTGGCGGGGGCGTTACACAAACCAAACGGCATCACAGTAAACTGATACAGTCCCTTACCTGTGGAAAATGCCGTTTTCTCCTTCCCTGCCCTATCCATCTCCACCTGCCAATACCCACTCTTGAGGTCCAAAGTTGTGAACCAATTTGAGCCCGCAACGGCATCGAGGGTGTCATCAATCCTTGGCAGGGGATATGAGTCCTTGAGTGTCACGTTGTTTAGCTGGCGATAGTCCACGCAGAACCGCGTGGTCCCATCCTTCTTTTTGACCAGCACAACAGGTGACATCCAAGGACTTCCCGAGGGCTCGATCACACCTGCGTCGAGCATTTTTGCAACCTGCTCGTCAGCTTCCGCCCTCTTGCTCCAAGGGAGCCGTCGGGCGGCCTGACGAATAGGCCGGGCCTCACCGGTGTGGATCTGATGTTTCACCAGGCCCGTACGTCCAATATCCTCGGTGGACAGGGAGAAGAGGTCCAAATGGGACCCAACCAGTTTGTGTAAGGCCTCCCTCTGGGTACCTCCCAACTCTACGCTACTACGATTTACCATCTCGCAAATGGGATCGGGCCAATTCCTACTTGTTATTGAAGGCTCCCCCCGGGGTCGGCTCGGCTGGACGTTCTCGCCCCTCACTGTCGCGACTTCCTCAACTGGGGTGCAGCCAGCTACCCTCGTGCCCCTTACTATAGTGCGTGGTTCTGTACTCACATTTACTACTCGGACGGCCACTACCGGTCCGTCCGTTTTTACAAGGGTGCGGCCCACGATTAAACCCGGTATGGACTGCGCTGCCACCGGTTCGACCAGGCCGCAGGACTCCTGCCATGTTGGGCGAGCTGCCCACCGGGCCGGCACTATCGCCTCGGCCCTTGGGGGGATGGTCACGGCCTCGGAAGCCTCCAGCTCCGCTCTCTCGGCCGTGCTCACTCCCCCTAACGGCAGCTCTTCTACTCCCACCTGCAGGATCCCCCGGCACAAGTCGATTTTACAACCGCTGGCAGTCAACAGGTCCAACCCTATTAAACATGGGTCGCACACCTCCGCCACCCAAACATCTATCTCCCTCCTTACCGACCCTAACTTGAGGGTCACAGAACCACGCCCTATGATCGGGGCCGTTACCCCGGTAGCAAGCTGCAAACTATAATTTTGCAGGCGCTGGATCTTATCCCAGCCACCTGCGCTCGAATCAAGGACCACAGGGCTGATGATCGTGGCGCTAGCTCCTGTGTCCACTACGGCGTCTACCCCCACGCCGGCAATTTTGCATCTAATTGTCAGGCTACCGGTTCCAATTTGGCCACAATAAATGACCTGTCGCGTCAATGAGGGCTCTCCTCCATCCTCTGCTGCCGAACACCGCCCTACGTGCCCGACACCTTCTAGTTTCCCGGGGTCTGGCGGGGGGGTGTCTGGGGTCGGCTAACCCGCTCCCCCCTGGGCGGAGTTGAGGACCTCAACTGCCGGGGATCATCCCGGCGCGCGTTTCGACAGTGCCGCGCCAGGTGACCCAGGCGGTTGCAGGTATAGCACCTCACCTGATAAGGTGCTTGCCTCCGGAATTCCAAATTCCCCCCCCTGTAGGTCCGAATTGGATTACCCGCTCGTGGTCCACCGCGGGCCACCTCCGTGGCCGCCTGCCATGGTCCAGGTCCCGCCAGGCGCTGGTCCACCAGCCTCCGGACCATGCCCGCCAGGTCAGGACCCACGTCGGGGGCGGGTCCCCTAAGGGGTCCGCCCTCCATCGGGGGTCCCACCTGGCGGACCGCCATTGCGAGACGCTCGCCCCCTCGGGCCAGGGGCCTCGCTGCTTCCCAACGGGCCGCAGCGTCAGCCGCCTGGCTCAGAGTCTGCGGGCGCCACATGGCGAGCTGTTGCCGGAGCTCAATATCCGGGAGGGCCTGGATAAAATGGTCCAGCGCCAGGCTTTCCCGGGAATCCGCTGCCATGCTAGCATGTGCGATCCCCACTGCGCGGCGAATGTCGTGGGCAAGTTCCCCGATGGCTTCCTGGGGCTTGCGTTTTCGCAGCGCGAGCTGAGCTTTAACAAGCTCGCTCTGCTGTTCTATGCCGAATCGATTAATTAGGGCGTCGCGGAGGGCTGGCAGGGTGAGAGCACCCGCTGGTAATGCCGTCAGCACCTCCGCCGCCGCGCCGCGCAATGCGGCCACCAGGTGTACTCCACCTTCGTCCTCACCCCAACCGTTGCCCTTACACACACAGTCGAACTGCGCCAGGTACGCGCGTAGATCACTCTTGCCGTCATACGGCGCGAGTGGGACCTTGTGGGACCACCTCGTATGTGAGTCGTTGCCCGCCTGCCGGACCCCGTGCGTCGCCCCTTGCGGGGTCAGCGCGGGGCCGAACCGGCCGGGCCCCCACAGTACACTACCCCCAAGGGGCTCTCGTGCCTCCCCGGTCCCTCCAACAACTACCCCTGTTGGTGTCGATGCATGGGTCACACCTCCGCAACCCGCTACCCATTCCATACCACCACCACCACAACCTTGCTCACCCACACCTCGCACCTCTCGTTCCATACCCTCCGGACCAGCCATACACCTCACTCTTGGCCTCTCACGAACATCCGGGTCTATCTCGACCCCCAAGCTTATTAAATCACCTGGCGCATCATACGCACGACCATATTGGTCACCACTTACACCGGGTCCTCTTTCTCTTCGCTTCTCCTCCATCACCTGCGAATCCCTCATCCGGTTAATGAGCACATCATCACGATCCGAACACAGACTCTGGACCAATTCTTTTACCTCCTCTTTTATCTCTTTCTTATCCTCTCTCCGTCGCTTTTTAATTTCGCTCACCCCTTCTTCCACTTCTTCTAATTTTTGCTTCATCTCCTTCATCTCTTCGTGCGCCCCTTTAAGTTCTTCCTCTAACTCCACTTTATTTTTTTCTATGTGCTCCCGCACCTCCCGCTCTTTAACCTCCATTACCTCTACCACCTTGTCCATTTTCCTCGTCAGGTCCTCATGTACCGTCTGACACTCTTTTTTAATTACCCCTACGTCCTTTTTCATCTCCTTCTGTGTCGATTTTAAACCCTCTATTACCGCTGTGTTCTTCTTTACCTGGTCCCCCAACTCCTTTTGTCCCACTGTCAGTTGTTCTACTCCCAGCGTCAACTCCTCTATACCACCTTGCAATTTTACAGTCCCCTTTCTCACCTCTTTCTCCATGCGCTCCTTACAGTGCCTCACCTCCTCGCGCACTCCTCCGACTTCCTCACTCACTCCTCTTCTGATCTCCTCTCCCATCACTTGCATCTCCTGCCCAGATGCCACCCTCATCTGCTCCATTTCCTCCCTGTGAGCATCCAGTTTGGTTTCTACCCCCATTCTGACCCCCTCTATCTGCTGCTCCATTTGTTTAACTTCCCTTTCCGCTTGGTCCCTCATGTCCCTCAATTTGCCTTCCATACTGTTTTCTAACCCCTCTAACCCATTTTTCACTCCCTCTATCTGATTCTCCTGGGCAGCCATTCTATTTTCTACCCCCGTTAACCCATGTTTCACCTCTTTTATCCCGTTGTCTAACCCCTCAAAATTATTGTCTAACTTCCCAATTTTCTTGTCTAACTCCTCAAAATTATTGTCTAACTTCCCAATTTTCTTGTCTAACTCCTCAAAATTATTGTCTAACTTCCCAATTTTCTTGTCTAACTCCTCAAAATTATTGTCTAACTTCTCACCGGTACCCCTCATTTGGCCCTCTAATCGCCCACTATCAACCCTCATTTGCTCACTCTGAGCATCCATCCGGTTCCCCATTACCCCCATTTGGTCCTCCAATCGCTCACCCTGAGCATCCATCCGGTTCCCCAATTGGTTACTCTGCAGTTTGAGGGACGCCTGCATTTGCGCCATAAATTGCTCCATGAGGACCTGCATCTGGGCCATCCCTCCCACTTGTGCAGCGGGTGCGGCCCACGTAGCTATGTGCGAGGCGCCATTTCGCGCGTCTGCTACCCCCGCTGTTTCGCTCTCCTCACGTGTCTCAATTTGGTCCTGGACCGACCCTGCTTCACTCTCCCCTACCGGACCCCAGCCGTCTTGATCCGCCATAGCGCGACTTTCAAAATTCGGGTTTTTATTATTTTTATTTTTTTTTGTAAAACACAATCAAATTTCGCTGTTATAATTTCGAGCGCGTAAACGCGCTCCGGGTCCAATCTCACTCCTCGACACCAATTGTTACAGATACGACTTTGATGGTATGGTGGGCCGAGCGGGATGGCCGCCGTATCCGTACAAGTTACCCGATTGTACTCGAACGTCGACGAAGCCGCGCTATGCTGGCTCAATAGGAAAGAAAAAGAAGACACACGGCTGGATTACAATCACACAATACGACACCAGGGGTTCAGTTCTCAAGACCTCCGGAGGAGGTTATATTAAGGCGGAAAAGGTTAGATTACAGGGACAAGAGGGAAACATAGGAAGGTGGGCACTTAAACACACTCTTATATTAACCCTAGACAGACCACAGATAAACGGGACAAGGCTCACTCACACGGGGTTTGATGGCCAGGAAAGCGGCAGTCGATGGCTCAGGTGCACCTGGCTCAGGGACAGAATCGCGTACGGTGGTGTCCAGCAGATGCGGGGAGGTCGCTCAGCGCTCGTGGGTCGCGACTTTGGTGGAGATGCCGGGGAGGTCGCTCAGCGCTCGGGAGGGTGGCGTCTTGTCGTCTCCAAGCTCGGGGCGCATCTGACGTCACGTCCGGCGCGGGGCCGCGTATATCCGGCGGGGAGTCACGCCCTCGCTCGTTAGCTCCGCCCCATATGGCATCGGCCCATGGCTTCTCATTGGGTGCGGGGGTTACTGGCTCCGCCCTTGACGAGGGGCCGACAGGGAGCCCCCTTCTGGGTAACCCCGTCGAGCACATGTTCAATGGCGGCCAACCGAGCCGGAGTGAGGACGCAAAGCCGCTGTTGTTGTGGTTGTTGTTGGAGCTTGAGATGATGGGAAGAGATGCGGGGAGGTATGGGAAGGTCCTAAACTCCTACTGGTGCCATATCATCACATTCTGGTGCAACGAAGAGTCATAATTAATGGAAACAAGTCCTTAACTGACATAGATTAAGAATAACTAGCAAGATGTCCTATAATTGTCTACGTGTGGTGCGGGGGACCTGGGCACGACATTTAATGGGGGAATGAAGGGGAAGATCGGCTCTAATGGGTGTTGTTTACAGACAATGGGACTAGGGAATGGGGTAAGGGGAGAGTTGGGGAGTATCGGAGAAGATAGGGGAATATTTACAAGCGGATATGGAGGTCAAATTCCATATTCGCAACAATATATATATATACAGTATATACTGTCGCGGGACTCCCCCTTGGTTAATACCGGGGAAATCACGGATAGCCAAAACCAGCTTTAACTCCAAAGGTGTTTAGTTCAATAGCGGATTGTACTATATACGCGCCGGAGGAAGAAAGGGGGGAGGGGAAGATGAAGCTTACCTTCACGATCGCCGGCAGTTCCAAAGCCTGCAAAAAAAAAGAACTCACACAAACACGGATTTAGAAATGTACAGGGAAAATAATGGAAAGATTTATTATAACGATGACGGGACAAGGAAAGCGCGACGATAATGAATAATGTTCCAATATGGATCCTCCACCCCAGCCTTAAACATAAACGGGGGGGCGGGGGGGGGGCGAATAAACGGACGTTGGAAAAATAAACATGTAATTCTTGCACTTAGCTCAACTGGCTCGGAGTCTCGTCAGGGTTCGTCAAACTTGAGCGCACAGTCCGGATGCGGCTCTGGTGTTGGCGGGAACCGCTGGTTGTTGGCAGCAAAACAGGCCTCGAGCGCGCAGGCCCAAGTGTTCGTCCACGGTTCGTTTCTGCCTGGTAAACTGCAGCTCTCTCCTCGCTCGCGTCAGTAGAACAGGGGAACGATGAGACGATGCCGGTGTCAGCAAGGGTGTCTAGGGCCAGGGGTGAGCGAGAAGCAAGGAAGGGCAATAAGCAAGCAAGGGTCCAGAGTCAGCGAGCAAGGTGGAGGGCAAGAAGAAAAGAGTCCAACGCAAGGAGAAGAGAAAATGTCCATCCTCGAGTGCTTTTTAACGTCAGCTCGTGACGTCACCGGCACTTCTCCTCCAATCAGCGCACCGCTTCTTGCTCGCCTCCGACCAATCATGCGTCCTTCCTTACTCCGTCCTTCCCATTGGTCAACTCCCGCCCAATAGCGAGTCGCTTCTTGCTCCTCCCTCTACCAATCGGCGGGCTTCATCCTGCCTCATCTCCCTATTGGTGGTGTCTCGTCCAATCGCTGCCCCTCTGGGCGTATCTTTTGCCTGCTTGCTCGATGTTGCCATACAAGTTGATGATGTAGCCGGTGATGTCGAACTGACTTGTTGGGTGGTTTGAGTGTGGGGGGAGGGTTCTTTAATTAGTGTACCTGAGCCATTCTCACTCGTGTCTTTGTGCAGTGCGATAAGGGACAACGGGATGATTACCAGGTTGTACGGACAGGGGAATTAACATAATCCCTACGATAATTATTAGCACAAGGGTCATCCTTGCATGACCACGGAGATACACTTACGCGAACAAACCGCCTCAACAAACGTATTACATGTGGCGTTCCCTATCACGATAATCGGAGCACACTACCTATACAGATCTACATGACTCTATATATCACTCTACCCCACTGACATAATACACACACACACACACACACACACACACACACACACACACACACACAAGCGTGTGTGTGTGTGTGTGTGTGTGTGTGTGTGTGTGTGTGTGTGTGTGTGTGATGGAATGCATGTTTATGATGGAATGCCGGCCTGAATCAAGTGAAAATCCTGGATCAGGTTAAAATGCTGTCATGAGGTTAAAATTCCATATCAGGTGAAAATGCTAGATGCAGTCAAAATCACAGATGAAGTTAAAATCCCAGATGAGGCGAAAATCCTGGATCTGCCCTGATGCAGGCCTGCTCACTTGCAGTTAAGTGTACAGTGGTCGAATAATGGGACACTGATTAATTATGTTGTTACCTCTTAATGCCCCAAAATTGAAGGGCCAATCTTAATCACCTCCTCCTATGAATGATGGAGGTGGATGGAGGATGTCTAATCTCTGCTCTCCCTTTTAACCATCCGATGGCGTTGTTTATCTGGCCTTTTAAAACTCAAATAGAAGCGACACCTGCGTGCTTACACGGTAAACACCGAGCACTCTTTCATCGCGCCATCATTTTATCGCAAGTCGTACGATTTAACGAATATTCGTTTTCGACCCAATTCCGTGCGAGGAAACCCGGAGGGTCCGGAGTGCGAATCCCCCGAGCCCGATCTTGCACATCAGTCAATTGCACTTTGCTTGTTTCTTCTTTAAGTGAGATCGTTAATTTACCCCATTGGTCACGTTAATTGCGTATTCGTTACGCCCTGCTCTTAAATATCCTCTCCAACTTTAAACCTCCGCAGACTCGAATGGAAAGTTGTAATTGTGCGGTAATTTAGCAAAGTCGTTATCTCAAGCCCGATATCCCTGCTCATCGCATTCATTCACCGTCGCCATTGCACGTCCATGCACAATCGCTTCACGTACTTAACAATGGCTCCCTGATTACCAGGTATCAATCATCCGGCTTCAACCGCGGCTTATCTTCAGGTGGATTTTCGCGGCTTATCTGCTTGCTCATCAGGTGGATTTTCACTTCTCCGATTTGATTTTCAATTCCTGCTTCGTGCAGGAATCCAAACTCGAGGCACGAATTTGCAATTTGGCCATGATTCCGGAGATAGTTCGCCTGTTATTCGGGAGATTCCAATGATTCTGAAAGCTTTGGTTTCAACAGCGTGAAGCCGAGCCAGGTGTGAGGCAGGAGCACAGGCCCAGAGGGGGGAACAGTATTCCATTGAGCTGCGGATGAAAGCCATGTTTGTGGTGAGGAGCTCAGTTGTGCCAAGGAAGGACTTCGCACGACGGAGGATGCCCAGTCGGCGACTGGCTTTGGAGGCCAGCTTGGAAATGTGGTTTTCCCAAGAAAGATCATGGCAGATAGTGAGACCCAAAAGCTGGAGCGACAGAACTTCTTGGAGAGGATTGTTGAGGAAGTGGATGGGAGGGTTTTCCAGTCGGACTTTTCGGAAAGACATAGTAAGAGTGTGAGATTTGTCAGGATTGAAAGACATGTTCCACTTGTTTGACCAGACTGTGATTTTGTCCAGGTCTGCAGAGAGTGAGGAGGCTGCAGACTGCCGATCTGAGGGATGAGGTATGGAGCGGCAGAGAGTGGAGTCATCAGCAAAGAGATAGAGAGGATTTTCCAGAGAGTCGGAGAGATCATTGATGAAGACCAGAAATAGCACAGGGCCCAGAACACTACCTTGGGGAACTCCAGCCAGAACAGGAAGGGGAGATGAAAGAAATCCATTCAGGGCCACACATTGACTACGACCAGAGAGGAAGTCCACAAGCCATGCGAGGAGATTTCCATGGATACCATAGGAGGGGAGTTTGGTGAGCAGAGCTGGGTGCCAGACCGTATCGAAGGCACGTGATATGTCAAGGGAGACAGCTCTGATTTCCTGTTTGGCATTGAGGACCTCCATCCATTGTTGAGACAGCAGATGCAACATGTCCAGAGTAGAATGACCTGGTCTGAATCCAAATTGATGATCGGAGATCAAGCCATTGGAGAAGAGGAAGGATTTGATATCTGAAGCAATGATCGATTCCATGACTTTGCTGATAATTGGGAGCAGGCTGATTGGTCTGGAGTTGCAAGGATCTGTTTTTGCACCTTTTTTGTGGAAAGTGGTAATGTTTTCTGATTTCCAAGATGCTGGCAGATGACCTTGAGCAAAAGAGAGGGTGAAGAGGACAGAGAGAGGGAGTGAAAGAGCGGAAGAACAGGATTTTAGGACCCGTGGGCTGATGCCATCTGGTCCAGTTGCAGAATCAGAGTCGAGGTTTGACAAAAACTCCTCCACCTTGTCAGGAGAGAAGGTCACAGAGTCCAGGAGCAGTTTGGTTCGACTGGGAAAGGTGGGAACAGAGAGAGATGGGTTTGGGACTAAGGATTTTGAGGCAAACAAGTTTGAGGCAAAGAGTTGAGGCATTCGGCTTTGTCACGTGCGATGTCAACTGTGTGGCCATTTGAGGTAAGGGAGGGGATGGAGGGGGAACAAACACCAGAAACGGATTTGACCAGACGCCACCAGGATTTGGAGGAAGGAGACAGGTTTGAGAGTTCATTCTTGAGTGAGGAGAGATAGTGCTTCCTGGCACTCCTGAGGGTAGACACACACTTGTTCCGAGCTTGGTGGAAGGAACTGAGATTTACAGATGGGATAATTCCCCCAGGATTACAGATGGGATAATTCCCCCAGGATTACAGATGAGATAATTCCCCCAGAATTACAGATGGGATAATTCCCCCAGGATTACAGATGAGATAATTCCCCCAGGATTACAGATGGGATAATTCCCCCAGGATTACAGATGAGATAATTCCCCCAGGATTACAGATGGGATAATTCCCCCAGGATTACAGATGGGATAATTCCCCCAGGATTACAGATGGGATAATTCCCCCAGGATTACAGATGGGATAATTCCCCCAGGATTACAGATGGGATAATTCCCCCAGGATTACAGATGGGATAATTCCCCCAGGATTACAGATGGGATAATTCCCCCAGGATTTCAGATGAGATAATTCCCCCAGAATTACAGATGAGATAATTCCCCCAGGATTACATATGGAATAATTCCCCCAGGATTACAGATGGGATAATTCCCCCAGGATTACAGATGAGATAATTCCCCCAGAATTACAGATGAGATAATTCCCCCAGGATTACATATGGAATAATTCCCCCAGGATTACAGATGGGATAATTCCCCCAGGATTACAGATGAGATAATTCCCCCAGAATTACAGATGAGATAATTCCCCCAGGATTACAGATGAGATAATTCCCCCAGGATTACAGATGGGATAATTTCCCCAGGATTACAGATGGGATAATTCCCCCAGGATTAGAGATGAGATAATTCCCCCAGGATTACAGATGAGATAATTCCCCCAGGATTACAGATGAGATAATTCCCCCAGGATTACAGATGAGATAATTCCCCCAGGATTACAGATGAGATAATTCCCCCAGGATTACAGATGAGATAATTCCCCCAGGATTACAGATGGGATAATTCCCCCAGGATTACAGATGGGATAATTCCCCCAGGATTACAGATGAGATAATTCCCCCAGGATTACAGATGAGATAATTCCCCCAGGATTAGAGATGAGATAATTCCCCCAGGATTACAGATGAGATAATTTCTCCAGGATTACAGATGAGATAATTCCCCCAGGATTACAGATGGGATAATTCCCCCAGGATTACAGATGGGATAATTCCCCCAGGATTACAGATGGGATAATTCCCCCAGGATTACAGATGGGATAATTCCCCCAGGATTACAGATGGGATAATTCCCCCAGGATTACAGATGGGATAATTCCCCCAGGATTACAGATGGGATAATTCCCCCAGGATTACAGATGGGATAATTCCCCCAGGATTACAGATGAGATAATTCCCCCAGGATTACAGATGGGATAATTCCCCTGGATTACAGATGGGATAATTCCCCCAGGATTACAGATGGGATAATTCCCCCAGGATTACAGATGAGATAATTCCCCCAGGATTACAGATGAGATAATTCCCCCAGGATTACAGATGGGATAATTCCCCCAGGATTACAGATGGGATAATTCCCCCAGGATTACAGATGAGATAATTCTCCCCAGAATTACAGATGAGATAATTCCCCCAGGATTACAGATGAGATAATTCCCCCAGGATTACAGATGGGATAATTCCCCTGGATTACAGATGGGATAATTCCCCCAGGATTACAGATGGGATAATTCCCCCAGGATTACAGATGGGATAATTCCCCCAGGATTACAGATGAGATAATTCCCCCAGGATTACAGATGAGATAATTCCCCCAGGATTACAGATGAGATACTTCCCCCAGGATTACAGATGGGATAATTTCCCCAGGATTACAGATGGGATAATTTCCCCAGGATTAGAGATGAGATAATTTCCCCAGGATTAGAGATGAGATAATTCCCCCAGGATTACAGATGAGATAATTCCCCCAGGATTACAGATGAGATAATTCCCCCAGAATTACAGATGAGATAATTCCCCCAGGATTACAGATGAGATAATTCCCCCAGGATTACACATGAGTTACTTCCCCCAGGATTACAGATGGGATAATTCCCCCAGGATTACAGATGAGATAATTCCCCCAGGATTACAGATGAGATAATTCCCCCAGGATTACAGATGAGATAATTCCCCCAGAATTACAGATGAGATAATTCCCCCAGGATTACAGATGAGATAATTCCCCCAGGATTACAGATGAGATAATTCCCCCAAGATTACAGATGGGATAATTCCCCCAGGATTACAGATGGGATAATTCCCCTGGATTACAGATGGGATAATTCCCCCAGGATTACAGATGGGATAATTCCCCCAGGATTACAGATGAGATAATTCCCCCAGGATTACAGATGAGATACTTCCCCCAGGATTACAGATGGGATAATTTCCCCAGGATTACAGATGGGATAATTTCCCCAGGATTAGAGATGAGATAATTCCCCCAGGATTACAGATGAGATAATTCCCCCAGGATTACAGATGAGATAATTCCCCCAGGATTACAGATGAGATAATTCCCCCAGGATTACAGATGGGATAATTCCCCCAGGATTACAGATGGGATAATTCCCCCAGGATTACAGGTGGGATAATTCCCCCAGGATTACAGATGGGATAATTCCCCCAGGATTACAGATGGGATAATTCCCCCAGGATTACAGGTGGGATAATTCCCCTGGATTACAGATGGGATAATTCCCCCAGGATTACAGATGGGATAATTCCCCCAGGATTACAGATGGGATAATTCCCCCAGGATTACAGATGGGATAATTCCCCCAGGATTACAGATGAGATAATTCCCCCAGGATTACAGATGAGATAATTCCCCCAGGATTACAGATGGGATAATTCCCCCAGGATTACAGATGGGATAATTCCCCCAGGATTACAGGTGGGATAATTCCCCTGGATTACAGATGGGATAATTCCCCCAGGATTACAGATGGGATAATTCCCCCAGGATTACAGATGGGATAATTCCCCCAGGATTACAGATGGGATAATTCCCCCAGGATTACAGGTGGGATAATTCCCCCAGGATTACAGATGAGATCATTCCCCCAGGATTACAGATGAGATCATTCCCCCAGGATTACAGATGGGATAATTCCCCCAGGATTACAGATGGGATAATTCCCCCAGGATTACAGGTGGGATAATTTCCCCAGGATTACATATGGGATAATTCCACCAGAATTACAGATGGGATAATTTCCCCAGGATTACAGATGGGATAATTTCCCCAGAATTACAGATGAGATAATTCCCGCAGGACTACAGATGGGATAATTCCCCCAGGATTACAGATGGGATAATTCCCGCAGGATTACAGATGGGATAATTCCCCCAGGATTACAGATGGGATAATTCCCGCAGGATTACAGATGGGATAATTTCCCCAGAATTACAGATGAGATAATTTCCCCAGGATTACAGATGGGATAATTCCCCCAGGATTACAGATGGGATAATTCCCCCAGAATTACAGATGGGATAATTCCCCTAGAATTACAGATGGGACAATTTCCCCAGAATTACAGATGAGATAATTTCCCCAGAATTACAGATGAGATAATTTCCCCAGAATTACAGATGAGATAATTTCCCCAGAATTACAGATGAGATAATTCCCCCAGGATTATAGATGGGATAATTCCCCCAGGATTACAGATGAGATAATTCCCCCAGGATTACGATGAGATAATTCTCCCAGGATTACAGATGAGATAATTCCCCCAGGATTATAGATGAGATAATTCCCCCAGGATTACAGATGAGATAATTCCCCCAGAATTACAGATGAGATAATTCCCCCAGGATTACAGATGAGATAATTCCCCCAGGATTACAGATGGTATAATTCCCCCAGGATTACAGATGGGATAATTCCCCCAGAATTACAGATGGGACAATTTCCCCATGATTACAGATGGGATAATTCCTCCAGAATTACAGATGGGATAATTTCCCCATGATTACAGATGGGATAATTCCTCCAGAATTACAGATGGGATAATTCCCCCAGGATTACAGATGGGATAATTCCCCCAGGATTACAGATGAGATAATTCCCCCAGAATTACAGATGGGATAATTCCCCCAGAATTACAGATGGGACAATTTCCCCAGAATTACAGATGAGATAATTTCCCCAGAATTACAGATGAGATAATTTCCCCAGAATTACAGACGAGATAATTCCCCCAGGATTACAGATGAGATAATTCCCCCAGGATTACAGATGAGATAATTCCCCCAGGATTACAGATGAGATAATTCCCCCAGGATTACAGATGAGATAATTCCCCCAAGATTACAGATGGGATAATTTCCCCAGGATTACAGATGGGATAATTCCCCAGGATTACAGATGGGATAATTCCCCAGGATTACAGATGGGATAATTCCCCCAGGATTACAGATGGGATAATTCCCCAGGATTACAGATGGGATAATTCCCCAGGATTACAGATGGGATAATTCCCCAGGATTACAGATGGGATAATTCCCCCAGGATTACAGATGGGATAATTCCCCAGGATTACAGATGGGATAATTCCCCCAGGATTACAGATGGGATAATTCCCCAGGATTACAGATGGGATAATTCCCCAGGATTACAGATGGGATCATTCCCCAGGATTACAGATGGGATAATTCCCCCAGGATTACAGATGGGATAATTCCCCAGGATTACAGATGGGATAATTCCCCCAGGATTTCAGATGAAATAATTCCCCCAGGATTACAGATGGGATAATTCCCCCAGGATTTCAGATGAAATAATTCCCCCAGGATTACAGATGGGATAATTCCCCCAGGATTACAGATGGGATAATTCCCCCAGGATTACAGATGAGATAATTCCCACAGGATTACAGATGGGATAATTCCCCCAGGATTACAGATGAGATAATTCCCCCAGGATTACAGATGAGATAATTCCCCCAGGATTACAGATGAGATAATTCCCACAGGATTACAGATGAGATAATTCCCCCAGGATTACAGATGAGATAATTCCCACAGGATTACAGATGAGATAATTCCCCCAAGATTACAGATGGGATAATTTCCCCAGGATTACAGATGGGATAATTCCCTCAGGATAACAGATGAGATAATTCCCCCAGGATAACAGATGAGATAACTTCCCCAGGATTACAGATGGGATAATTCCTCCAGGATTACAGATGGGATAATTCCCTCAGGATAACAGATGAGATAATTCCCCCAGGATAACAGATGGGATAACTTCCCCTGGATTACAGATGAGATAATTCTCCCAGGATAACAGATGAGATAACTTCCCCAGGATTACAGATGGGATAATTCCTCCAGAATTACAGATGGGATAATTCCCCCAGGATTACAGATGGGATAATTCCCCCAGGATTACAGATGGGATAATTCCCCCAGGATTACAGATGGGATAATTCCCCCAGGATTACAGATGGGATAATTCCCCCAGGATTACAGATGGGATAATTCCCCCAGCATTACAGATGGGATAATTCCCGCAGGATTACAGATGGGATAATTCCCCCAGGATTACAGATGGGATAATTCCCGCAGGATTACAGATGGGATAATTTCCCCAAAATTACAGATGAGATAATTTCCCCAGGATTACAGATGGGATAATTCCCCCAGGATTACAGATGGGATAATTCCCCCAGCATTACAGATGGGATAATTCCCGCAGGATTACAGATGGGATAATTCCCCCAGGATTACAGATGGGATAATTCCCCCAGGATTACAGATGGGATAATTCCCCCAGCATTACAGATGGGATAATTCCCGCAGGATTACAGATGGGATAATTCCCCCAGGATTACAGATGGGATAATTCCCCCAGAATTACAGATGGGAGAATTTCCCCAGAATTACAGATGAGATAATTTCCCCGGGATTACAGATGAGATAATTCCCCCAGGATTACAGATGGGATAATTCCCCCAGGATTACAGGTGGGATAATTTCCCCAGGATTACATATGGGATAATTCCACCAGAATTACAGATGGGATAATTTCCCCAGGATTACAGATGGGATAATTTCCCCAGAATTACAGATGAGATAATTCCCGCAGGACTACAGATGGGATAATTCCCCCAGGATTACAGATGGGATAATTCCCGCAGGATTACAGATGGGATAATTCCCCCAGGATTACAGATGGGATAATTCCCGCAGGATTACAGATGGGATAATTTCCCCAGAATTACAGATGAGATAATTTCCCCAGGATTACAGATGGGATAATTCCCCCAGGATTACAGATGGGATAATTCCCCCAGAATTACAGATGGGATAATTCCCCTAGAATTACAGATGGGACAATTTCCCCAGAATTACAGATGAGATAATTTCCCCAGAATTACAGATGAGATAATTTCCCCAGAATTACAGATGAGATAATTTCCCCAGAATTACAGATGAGATAATTCCCCCAGGATTATAGATGGGATAATTCCCCCAGGATTACAGATGAGATAATTCCCCCAGGATTACGATGAGATAATTCTCCCAGGATTACAGATGAGATAATTCCCCCAGGATTATAGATGAGATAATTCCCCCAGGATTACAGATGAGATAATTCCCCCAGAATTACAGATGAGATAATTCCCCCAGGATTACAGATGAGATAATTCCCCCAGGATTACAGATGGTATAATTCCCCCAGGATTACAGATGGGATAATTCCCCCAGAATTACAGATGGGACAATTTCCCCATGATTACAGATGGGATAATTCCTCCAGAATTACAGATGGGATAATTTCCCCATGATTACAGATGGGATAATTCCTCCAGAATTACAGATGGGATAATTCCCCCAGGATTACAGATGGGATAATTCCCCCAGGATTACAGATGAGATAATTCCCCCAGAATTTCAGATGGGATAATTCCCCCAGAATTACAGATGGGACAATTTCCCCAGAATTACAGATGAGATAATTTCCCCAGAATTACAGATGAGATAATTTCCCCAGAATTACAGACGAGATAATTCCCCCAGGATTACAGATGAGATAATTCCCCCAGGATTACAGATGAGATAATTCCCCCAGGATTACAGATGAGATAATTCCCCCAGGATTACAGATGAGATAATTCCCCCAAGATTACAGATGGGATAATTTCCCCAGGATTACAGATGGGATAATTCCCCAGGATTACAGATGGGATAATTCCCCAGGATTACAGATGGGATAATTCCCCCAGGATTACAGATGGGATAATTCCCCAGGATTACAGATGGGATAATTCCCCAGGATTACAGATGGGATAATTCCCCAGGATTACAGATGGGATAATTCCCCCAGGATTACAGATGGGATAATTCCCCAGGATTACAGATGGGATAATTCCCCCAGGATTACAGATGGGATAATTCCCCAGGATTACAGATGGGATAATTCCCCAGGATTACAGATGGGATCATTCCCCAGGATTACAGATGGGATAATTCCCCCAGGATTACAGATGGGATAATTCCCCAGGATTACAGATGGGATAATTCCCCCAGGATTTCAGATGAAATAATTCCCCCAGGATTACAGATGGGATAATTCCCCCAGGATTTCAGATGAAATAATTCCCCCAGGATTACAGATGGGATAATTCCCCCAGGATTACAGATGGGATAATTCCCCCAGGATTACAGATGAGATAATTCCCACAGGATTACAGATGGGATAATTCCCCCAGGATAACAGATGGGATAACTTCCCCTGGATTACAGATGAGATAATTCTCCCAGGATAACAGATGAGATAACTTCCCCAGGATTACAGATGGGATAATTCCTCCAGAATTACAGATGGGATAATTCCCCCAGGATTACAGATGGGATAATTCCCCCAGGATTACAGATGGGATAATTCCCCCAGGATTACAGATGGGATAATTCCCCCAGGATTACAGATGGGATAATTCCCCCAGGATTACAGATGGGATAATTCCCCCAGCATTACAGATGGGATAATTCCCGCAGGATTACAGATGGGATAATTCCCCCAGGATTACAGATGGGATAATTCCTCCAGAATTACAGATGGGATAATTCCCCCAGGATTACAGATGGGATAATTCCCCCAGGATTACAGATGAGATAATTCCCCCAGAATTACAGATGGGATAATTCCCCCAGAATTACAGATGGGACAATTTCCCCAGAATTACAGATGAGATAATTTCCCCAGAATTACAGATGAGATAATTTCCCCAGAATTACAGACGAGATAATTCCCCCAGGATTACAGATGAGATAATTCCCCCAGGATTACAGATGAGATAATTCCCCCAGGATTACAGATGAGATAATTCCCCCAGGATTACAGATGAGATAATTCCCCCAAGATTACAGATGGGATAATTTCCCCAGGATTACAGATGGGATAATTCCCCAGGATTACAGATGGGATAATTCCCCAGGATTACAGATGGGATAATTCCCCCAGGATTACAGATGGGATAATTCCCCAGGATTACAGATGGGATAATTCCCCAGGATTACAGATGGGATAATTCCCCAGGATTACAGATGGGATAATTCCCCCAGGATTACAGATGGGATAATTCCCCAGGATTACAGATGGGATAATTCCCCCAGGATTACAGATGGGATAATTCCCCAGGATTACAGATGGGATAATTCCCCAGGATTACAGATGGGATCATTCCCCAGGATTACAGATGGGATAATTCCCCCAGGATTACAGATGGGATAATTCCCCAGGATTACAGATGGGATAATTCCCCCAGGATTTCAGATGAAATAATTCCCCCAGGATTACAGATGGGATAATTCCCCCAGGATTTCAGATGAAATAATTCCTCCAGGATTACAGATGGGATAATTCCCCCAGGATTACAGATGGGATAATTCCCCCAGGATTACAGATGAGATAATTCCCACAGGATTACAGATGGGATAATTCCCCCAGGATTACAGATGAGATAATTCCCCCAGGATTACAGATGAGATAATTCCCCCAGGATTACAGATGAGATAATTCCCACAGGATTACAGATGAGATAATTCCCCCAGGATTACAGATGAGATAATTCCCACAGGATTACAGATGAGATAATTCCCCCAAGATTACAGATGGGATAATTTCCCCAGGATTACAGATGGGATAATTCCCTCAGGATAACAGATGAGATAATTCCCCCAGGATAACAGATGGGATAACTTCCCCTGGATTAGAGATGGGATAATTCCCTCAGGATAACAGATGAGATAATTCCCCCAGGATAACAGATGAGATAACTTCCCCAGGATTACAGATGGGATAATTCCTCCAGGATTACAGATGGGATAATTCCCTCAGGATAACAGATGAGATAATTCCCCCAGGATAACAGATGGGATAACTTCCCCTGGATTACAGATGAGATAATTCTCCCAGGATAACAGATGAGATAACTTCCCCAGGATTACAGATGGGATAATTCCTCCAGAATTACAGATGGGATAATTCCCCCAGGATTACAGATGGGATAATTCCCCCAGGATTACAGATGGGATAATTCCCCCAGGATTACAGATGGGATAATTCCCCCAGGATTACAGATGGGATAATTCCCCCAGGATTACAGATGGGATAATTCCCCCAGCATTACAGATGGGATAATTCCCGCAGGATTACAGATGGGATAATTCCCCCAGGATTACAGATGGGATAATTCCCGCAGGATTACAGATGGGATAATTTCCCCAAAATTACCGATGAGATAATTTCCCCAGGATTACAGATGGGATAATTCCCCCAGGATTACAGATGGGATAATTCCCCCAGCATTACAGATGGGATAATTCCCGCAGGATTACAGATGGGATAATTCCCCCAGGATTACAGATGGGATAATTCCCCCAGGATTACAGATGGGATAATTCCCCCAGCATTACAGATGGGATAATTCCCGCAGGATTACAGATGGGATAATTCCCCCAGGATTACAGATGGGATAATTCCCCCAGAATTACAGATGGGAGAATTTCCCCAGAATTACAGATGAGATAATTTCCCCGGGATTACAGATGAGATAATTCCCCCAGGATTACAGATGGGATAATTCCCCCAGGATTACAGGTGGGATAATTTCCCCAGGATTACATATGGGATAATTCCACCAGAATTACAGATGGGATAATTTCCCCAGGATTACAGATGGGATAATTTCCCCAGAATTACAGATGAGATAATTCCCGCAGGACTACAGATGGGATAATTCCCCCAGGATTACAGATGGGATAATTCCCGCAGGATTACAGATGGGATAATTCCCCCAGGATTACAGATGGGATAATTCCCGCAGGATTACAGATGGGATAATTTCCCCAGAATTACAGATGAGATAATTTCCCCAGGATTACAGATGGGATAATTCCCCCAGGATTACAGATGGGATAATTCCCCCAGAATTACAGATGGGATAATTCCCCTAGAATTACAGATGGGACAATTTCCCCAGAATTACAGATGAGATAATTTCCCCAGAATTACAGATGAGATAATTTCCCCAGAATTACAGATGAGATAATTTCCCCAGAATTACAGATGAGATAATTCCCCCAGGATTATAGATGGGATAATTCCCCCAGGATTACAGATGAGATAATTCCCCCAGGATTACGATGAGATAATTCTCCCAGGATTACAGATGAGATAATTCCCCCAGGATTATAGATGAGATAATTCCCCCAGGATTACAGATGAGATAATTCCCCCAGAATTACAGATGAGATAATTCCCCCAGGATTACAGATGAGATAATTCCCCCAGGATTACAGATAGTATAATTCCCCCAGGATTACAGATGGGATAATTCCCCCAGAATTACAGATGGGACAATTTCCCCATGATTACAGATGGGATAATTCCTCCAGAATTACAGATGGGATAATTTCCCCATGATTACAGATGGGATAATTCCTCCAGAATTACAGATGGGATAATTCCCCCAGGATTACAGATGGGATAATTCCCCCAGGATTACAGATGAGATAATTCCCCCAGAATTTCAGATGGGATAATTCCCCCAGAATTACAGATGGGACAATTTCCCCAGAATTACAGATGAGATAATTTCCCCAGAATTACAGATGAGATAATTTCCCCAGAATTACAGACGAGATAATTCCCCCAGGATTACAGATGAGATAATTCCCCCAGGATTACAGATGAGATAATTCCCCCAGGATTACAGATGAGATAATTCCCCCAGGATTACAGATGAGATAATTCCCCCAAGATTACAGATGGGATAATTTCCCCAGGATTACAGATGGGATAATTCCCCAGGATTACAGATGGGATAATTCCCCAGGATTACAGATGGGATAATTCCCCCAGGATTACAGATGGGATAATTCCCCAGGATTACAGATGGGATAATTCCCCAGGATTACAGATGGGATAATTCCCCAGGATTACAGATGGGATAATTCCCCCAGGATTACAGATGGGATAATTCCCCAGGATTACAGATGGGATAATTCCCCCAGGATTACAGATGGGATAATTCCCCAGGATTACAGATGGGATAATTCCCCAGGATTACAGATGGGATCATTCCCCAGGATTACAGATGGGATAATTCCCCCAGGATTACAGATGGGATAATTCCCCAGGATTACAGATGGGATAATTCCCCCAGGATTTCAGATGAAATAATTCCCCCAGGATTACAGATGGGATAATTCCCCCAGGATTTCAGATGAAATAATTCCCCCAGGATTACAGATGGGATAATTCCCCCAGGATTACAGATGGGATAATTCCCCCAGGATTACAGATGAGATAATTCCCACAGGATTACAGATGGGATAATTCCCCCAGGATTACAGATGAGATAATTCCCCCAGGATTACAGATGAGATAATTCCCCCAGGATTACAGATGAGATAATTCCCACAGGATTACAGATGAGATAATTCCCCCAGGATTACAGATGAGATAATTCCCACAGGATTACAGATGAGATAATTCCCCCAAGATTACAGATGGGATAATTTCCCCAGGATTACAGATGGGATAATTCCCTCAGGATAACAGATGAGATAATTCCCCCAGGATAACAGATGGGATAACTTCCCCTGGATTAGAGATGGGATAATTCCCTCAGGATAACAGATGAGATAATTCCCCCAGGATAACAGATGAGATAACTTCCCCAGGATTACAGATGGGATAATTCCTCCAGGATTACAGATGGGATAATTCCCTCAGGATAACAGATGAGATAATTCCCCCAGGATAACAGATGGGATAACTTCCCCTGGATTACAGATGAGATAATTCTCCCAGGATAACAGATGAGATAACTTCCCCAGGATTACAGATGGGATAATTCCTCCAGAATTACAGATGGGATAATTCCCCCAGGATTACAGATGGGATAATTCCCCCAGGATTACAGATGGGATAATTCCCCCAGGATTACAGATGGGATAATTCCCCCAGGATTACAGATGGGATAATTCCCCCAGGATTACAGATGGGATAATTCCCCCAGGATTACAGATGGGATAATTCCCCCAGGATTACAGATGGGATAATTCCCCCAGGATTACAGATGGGATAATTCCCCCAGCATTACAGATGGGATAATTCCCGCAGGATTACAGATGGGATAATTCCCCCAGGATTACAGATGGGATAATTCCCGCAGGATTACAGATGGGATAATTTCCCCAAAATTACAGATGAGATAATTTCCCCAGGATTACAGATGGGATAATTCCCCCAGGATTACAGATGGGATAATTCCCCCAGCATTACAGATGGGATAATTCCCGCAGGATTACAGATGGGATAATTCCCCCAGGATTACAGATGGGATAATTCCCCCAGGATTACAGATGGGATAATTCCCCCAGCATTACAGATGGGATAATTCCCGCAGGATTACAGATGGGATAATTCCCCCAGGATTACAGATGGGATAATTCCCCCAGAATTACAGATGGGACAATTTCCCCAGAATTACAGATGAGATAATTTCCCCGGGATTACAGATGAGATAATTCCCCCAGGATTACAGATGAGATAATTCCCCCAGGATTACAGATGGGATAATTCCCCCAGCATTACAGATGGGATAATTCCCGCAGGATTACAGATGGGATAATTCCCCCAGGATTACAGATGGGATAATTCCCCCAGGATTACAGATGGGATAATTCCCCCAGCATTACAGATGGGATAATTCCCGCAGGATTACAGATGGGATAATTCCCCCAGGATTACAGATGGGATAATTCCCCCAGAATTACAGATGGGACAATTTCCCCAGAATTACAGATGAGATAATTCCCCCAGAATTACAGATGGGACAATTTCCCCAGAATTACAGATGAGATAATTTCCCCAGGATTACAGATGAGATAATTCCCCCAGGATTACAGATGAGATAATTCCCCCAGGATTACAGATGGGATAATTCCCCCAGGATTACAGATGGGATAATTCCCCCAGGATTACAGATGGGATAATTCCCCCAGGATTACAAATGGGATAATTCCCCCAGGATTACAGATGGGATAATTCCCCCAGGATTACAGATGGGATAATTCCCCCTGGATTACAGATGATAATTTCCCCAGAATTACAGATGAGATAATTCCCCCAGGATTACAGATGGGATAATTCCCCAGAATTACAGATGAGATAATTCCCCCAGGATTACAGATGAGATAATTTCCCCAGAATTACAGATGAGATAATTTCTCCAGGATTACAGATGGGATAATTCCCCAGGATTACAGATGGGATAATTCCACCAGGATTATAGATGGGATAATTCCCCCAGGATGACAGATGATAATTTCCCCAGAATTACAGATGAGATCATTCCCCCAGGATTACAGATGAGATAATTCCCCCAGGATTACAGATGAGATAATTCCCCCAGGATTACAGATGAGATAATTCCCCCAGGATTACAGATGAGATAATTCCCCCAGGATTACAGATGGGATAATTTCCCCAGGATTACAGATGAGATAATTTCCCCAGAATTACAGATGAGATAATTTCCCCAGAATTACAGATGAGATAATTTCTCCAGGATTACAGATGAGATAATTTCTCCAGGATTACAGATGAGATAATTCCCCCAGGATTACAGATGGGATAATTCCCCCAGGATTACAGATGGGATAATTCCCCCAGGATTACAGATGGGATAATTCCCCCAGGATTACAGATGGGATAATTCCCCCAGGATTACAGATGGGATAATTCCCCCTGGATTACAGATGATAATTTCCCCAGAATTACAGATGGGATAATTCCCCCAGGATTACAGATGGGATAATTCCCCCAGGATTACAGATGGGATAATTCCCCCAGGATTACAGATGGGATAATTCCCCCAGGATTACAGATGGGATAATTCCCCCTGGATTACAGATGATAATTTCCCCAGAATTACAGATGAGATAATTCCCCCAGGATTACAGATGAGATAATTTCGCCAGAATTACAGATGAGATAATTTCTCCAGGATTACAAATGGGATAATTCCCCCAGGATTACAGATGGGATAATTCCCCCAGGATTACAGATGGGATAATTCCCCCTGGATTACAGATGATAATTTCCCCAGAATTACAGATGAGATAATTCCCCCAGGATTACAGATGGGATAATTCCCCCAGGATTACAGATGAGATAATTTCCCCAGAATTACAGATGAGATAATTTCTCCAGGATTACAGATGAGATATTTCCCCAGGATTACAGATGGGATAATTTCCCCAAGAATTACAGATGAGATATTTCCCCAGGATTACAGATGGGATAATTTCCCCAGAATTACAGATGAGATAATTCCCCCAGGATTACAGATGGGATAATTCCCCCAGGATTACAGATGGAATAATTCCCCCTGGATTACAGATGATAATTTCCCCAGAATTACAGATGAGATAATTCCCCCAGGATTACAGATGGGATAATTCCCCCAGGATTACAGATGGGATAATTTCCCCAGAATTACAGATGAGATCATTTCTCCAGGATTACAGATGGGATAATTCCCCCAGGATTACAGATGGGATAATTCCCCCTGGATTACAGATGATAATTTCCCCAGAATTACAGATGAGATAATTTCTCCAGGATTACAGATGAGATATTTCCCCCAGGATTACAGATGGGATAATTTCCCCAGAATTACAGATGAGATCATTCCCCCAGGATTACAGATGGGATAATTCCCCCTGGATTACAGATGAGATATTTCCCCCAGGATTACAGATGGGATAATTTCCCCAGAATTACAGATGAGATCATTCCCCCAGGATTACAGATGGGATAATTCCCCCTGGATTACAGATGGGATAATTCCCCCAGGATTACAGATGATAATTTCCCCAGAATTACAGATGAGATCATTCCCCCAGGATTACAGATGGGATAATTCCCCCTGGATTACAGATGAGATAATTCCCCCAGGATTACAGATGGGATAATTCCCCCAGGATTGCAGATGAGATAATTCCCCCAGGATTACAGATGGGATAATTTCCCCAGAATTACAGATGAGATAATTCCCCCAGAATTACAGATGAGATAATTCCCACAGGATTACAGATGAGATAATTCCCCCAGGATTACAGATGAGATAATTCCCCCAGGATTACAGATGGGATAATTTCCCCAGGATTACAGATGGGATAATTCCCCCAGGATTAGAGATGAGATAATTCCCCCAGGATTACAGATGAGATAATTTCCCCAGGATTACAGATGAGATAATTCCCCCAGGATTACAGATGAGATAATTCCCCCAGGATTACAGATGAGATAATTCCCCCAGAATTACAGATGAGATAATTCCCCCAGGATTACAGATGATAATTCCCCCAGGATTACAGATGAGATAATTCCCCCAAGATTACAGATGGGATAATTCCCCCAGGATTACAGATGGGATAATTCCCCCAGGATTACAGATGGGATAATTTCCCCAGGATTACAGATGGGATAATTCCACCAGGAAATACAGATGGGATAATTTCCCCAGAATTACAGATGAGATAATTCCCGCAGGATTACAGATGTGATAATTCCCGCAGGATTACAGATGGGATAATTCCCCCAGGATTACAGATGGGATAATTCCCACAGGATTACAGATGGGATAATTTCCCCAAAATTACAGATGAGATAATTTCCCCAGGATTACAGATGGGATAATTCCCCCAGGATTACAGATGGGATAATTCCCCCAGAATTACAGATGGGACAATTTCCCCAAAATTACAGATGAGATAATTTCCCCAGGATTACAGATGAGATAATTTCCCCAGGATTACAGATGAGATAATTTCCCCAGGATTACAGATGAGATAATTTCCCCAGAATTACAGATGAGATAATTCCCCCAGGATTACAGATGAGATAATTCCCCAGGATTACAGATGGGATAATTCCCCCAAGATTACAAATGGGATAATTCCCCCAGGATTACAGATGGGATAATTCCCCCAGGATTACAGATGGGATAATTCCCCCAGGATTACAAATGGGATAATTCCCCCAGGATTACAGATGGGATAATTCCCCCTGGATTACAGATGATAATTTCCCCAGAATTACAGATGAGATAATTTCCCCAGAATTACAGATGAGATAATTTCTCCAGGATTACAGATGAGATAATTCCCCCAGGATTACAGATGGGATAATTTCCCCAGGATTACAGATGAGATAATTCCCCCAGGATTACAGATGAGATAATTCCCCCAGGATTACAGATGAGATAATTCCCCCAGAATTACAGATGAGATAATTCCCCCAGGATTACAGATGATAATTCCCCCAGGATTACAGATGAGATAATTCCCCCAAGATTACAGATGGGATAATTCCCCCAGGATTACAGATGGGATAATTCCCCCAGGATTACAGATGGGATAATTTCCCCAGGATTACAGATGAGATAATTCCCCCAGGATTACAGATGAGATAATTCCCCCAGGATTACAGATGAGATAATTCCCCCAGAATTACAGATGAGATAATTCCCCCAGGATTACAGATGATAATTCCCCCAGGATTACAGATGAGATAATTCCCCCAAGATTACAGATGGGATAATTCCCCCAGGATTACAGATGGGATAATTCCCCCAGGATTACAGATGGGATAATTTCCCCAGGATTACAGATGGGATAATTCCACCAGGAAATACAGATGGGATAATTTCCCCAGAATTACAGATGAGATAATTCCCGCAGGATTACAGATGTGATAATTCCCGCAGGATTACAGATGGGATAATTCCCCCAGGATTACAGATGGGATAATTCCCACAGGATTACAGATGGGATAATTTCCCCAAAATTACAGATGAGATAATTTCCCCAGGATTACAGATGGGATAATTCCCCCAGGATTACAGATGGGATAATTCCCCCAGAATTACAGATGGGACAATTTCCCCAAAATTACAGATGAGATAATTTCCCCAGGATTACAGATGAGATAATTTCCCCAGGATTACAGATGAGATAATTTCCCCAGGATTACAGATGAGATAATTTCCCCAGAATTACAGATGAGATAATTCCCCCAGGATTACAGATGAGATAATTCCCCAGGATTACAGATGGGATAATTCCCCCAAGATTACAAATGGGATAATTCCCCCAGGATTACAGATGGGATAATTCCCCCAGGATTACAGATGGGATAATTCCCCCAGGATTACAAATGGGATAATTCCCCCAGGATTACAGATGGGATAATTCCCCCTGGATTACAGATGATAATTTCCCCAGAATTACAGATGAGATAATTTCCCCAGAATTACAGATGAGATAATTTCTCCAGGATTACAGATGAGATAATTCCCCCAGGATTACAGATGGGATAATTCCCCCAGGATTATAGATGGGATAATTCCCCCAGGATGACAGATGATAATTTCCCCAGAATTACAGATGAGATCATTCCCCCAGGATTACAGATGAGATAATTCCCCCAGGATTACAGATGGGATAATTCCCCCAGGATTACAGATGAGATAATTCCCCCAGGATTACAGATGAGATAATTTCCCCAGAATTACAGATGAGATAATTTCCCCAGAATTACAGATGAGATAATTTCTCCAGGATTACAGATGGGATAATTCCCCCAGGATTACAGATGGGATAATTCCCCCAGGATTATAGATGGGATAATTCCCCCAGGATGACAGATGATAATTTCCCCAGAATTACAGATGAGATCATTCCCCCAGGATTACAGATGGGATAATTTCTCCAGAATTACAGATGAGATAATTTCTCCAGGATTGCAGATGGGATAATTCCCCCAGGATTACAGATGAGATAATTTCCCCAGAATTACAGATGAGATAATTTCCCCAGAATTACAGATGAGATAATTCCCCCAGGATTACAGATGGGATAATTTCTCCAGAATTACAGATGGGATAATTCCCCCAGAATTACAGATGAGATAATTTCCCCAGAATTACAGATGAGATAATTTCCCCAGAATTACAGATGAGATAATTCCCCCAGAATTACAGATGGGATAATTCCCCCAGGATTACAGATGGGATAATTCCCCCAGCATTACAGATGGGATAATTCCCGCAGGATTACAGATGGGATAATTCCCCCAGGATTACAGATGGGATAATTACCGCAGGATTACAGATGGGATTATTTCCCCAAAATTACAGATGAGATAATTTCCCCAGGATTACAGATGGGATAATTCCCCCAGGATTACAGATGGGATAATTCCCCCAGCATGAGAGATGGGATAATTCCCGCAGGATTACAGATGGGATAATTCCCCCAGGATTACAGATGGGATAATTCCCGCAGGATTACAGATGGGATAATTTCCCAAAAATTACAGATGGGATAATTCCCCCAGGATTACAGATGGGATAATTCCCCCAGAATTACAGATGGGACAATTTCCCCAGAATTACAGATGAGATAATTTCCCCAGGATTACAGATGAGATAATTCCCCCAGGATTACAGATGAGATAATTCCCCCAGGATTACAGATGGGATAATTCCCCCAGGATTACAGATGGGATAATTCCCCCAGGATTACAGATGGGATAATTCCCCCAGGATTACAAATGGGATAATTCCCCCAGGATTACAGATGGGATAATTCCCCCAGGATTACAGATGGGATAATTCCCCCTGGATTACAGATGATAATTTCCCCAGAATTACAGATGAGATAATTCCCCCAGGATTACAGATGGGATAATTCCCCAGAATTACAGATGAGATAATTCCCCCAGGATTACAGATGAGATAATTTCCCCAGAATTACAGATGAGATAATTTCTCCAGGATTACAGATGAGATATTTCCCCCAGGATTACAGATGGGATAATTCCCCAGGATTACAGATGGGATAATTCCACCAGGATTACAGATGGGATAATTCCACCAGGATTATAGATGGGATAATTTCCCCAGGATTACAGATGGGATAATTCCCCAGGATTACAGATGGGATAATTCCACCAGGATTATAGATGAGATATTTCCCCCAGGATTACAGATGAGATAATTCCCCCAGGATTACAGATGGGATAATTCCCCAGGATTACAGATGGGATAATTCCACCAGGATTATAGATGGGATAATTTCCCCAGGATTACAGATGGGATAATTTCCCCAGGATGACAGATGATAATTTCCCCAGAATTACAGATGAGATCATTCCCCCAGGATTACAGATGAGATAATTCCCCCAGGATTACAGATGAGATAATTCCCCCAGGATTACAGATGAGATAATTCCCCCAGGATTACAGATGAGATAATTCCCCCAGGATTACAGATGAGATAATTCCCCCAGGATTACAGATGGGATAATTTCCCCAGGATTACAGATGAGATAATTTCCCCAGAATTACAGATGAGATAATTTCCCCAGAATTACAGATGAGATAATTTCTCCAGGATTACAGATGAGATAATTTCTCCAGGATTACAGATGAGATAATTCCCCCAGGATTACAGATGGGATAATTCCCCCAGGATTACAGATGGGATAATTCCCCCAGGATTACAGATGGGATAATTCCCCCAGGATTACAGATGGGAGAATTCCCCCAGGATTACAGATGGGATAATTCCCCCTGGATTACAGATGATAATTTCCCCAGAATTACAGATGGGATAATTCCCCCAGGATTACAGATGAGATAATTTCTCCAGGATTACAGATGGGATAATTCCCCCAGGATTACAAATGGGATAATTCCCCCAGGATTACAGATGGGATAATTCCCCCAGGATTACAGATGGGATAATTCCCCCTGGATTACAGATGATAATTTCCCCAGAATTACAGATGAGATAATTCCCCCAGGATTACAGATGAGATAATTTCCCCAGAATTACAGATGAGATAATTTCTCCAGGATTACAGATGGGATAATTCCCCCAGGATTACAGATGAGATATTTTCCCCAAGAATTACAGATGAGATAATTCCCCCAGGATTACAGATGAGATAATTTCCCCAGAATTACAGATGAGATAATTCCCCCAGGATTACAGATGAGATAATTTCCCCAGAATTACAGATGAGATAATTTCCCCAAGAATTACAGATGAGATAATTCCCCCAGGATTACAGATGAGATAATTTCCCCAGAATTACAGATGAGATAATTCCCCCAGGATTACAGATGAGATAATTTCCCCAAGAATTACAGATGAGATAATTCCCCCAGGATTACAGATGAGATAATTTCCCCAGAATTACAGATGAGATAATTTCTCCAGGATTACAGATGAGATATTTCCCCCAGGATTACAGATGGGATAATTCCCCCAGGATTACAGATGAGATAATTTCGCCAGAATTACAGATGAGATAATTTCTCCAGGATTACAGATGGGATAATTCCCCCAGGATTACAAATGGGATAATTCCCCCAGGATTACCGATGGGATAATTCCCCCAGGATTACAGATGGGATAATTCCCCCTGGATTACAGATGATAATTTCCCCAGAATTACAGATGAGATAATTTCCCCAGGATTACAGATGGGATAATTCCCCCAGGATTACAGATGGGATAATTTCCCCAGAATTACAGATGAGATCATTTCTCCAGGATTACAGATGGGATAATTCCCCCAGGATTACAGATGGGATAATTCCCCCTGGATTACAGATGATAATTTCCCCAGAATTACAGATGAGATAATGCCCCCAGGATTACAGATGAGATCATTTCTCCAGGATTACAGATGGGATAATTCCCCCAGGATTACAGATGGGATAATTCCCCCTGGATTACAGATGATAATTTCCCCAGAATTACAGATGAGATAATTTCTCCAGGATTACAGATGAGATATTTCCCCCAGGATTACAGATGGGATAATTTCCCCAGAATTACAGATGAGATCATTCCCCCAGGATTACAGATGGGATAATTCCCCCTGGATTACAGATGAGATATTTCCCCCAGGATTACAGATGGGATAATTTCCCCAGAATTACAGATGAGATAATTCCCCCAGGATTACAGATGGGATAATTCCCCCTGGATTACAGATGGGATAATTCCCCCAGGATTACAGATGATAATTTCCCCAGAATTACAGATGAGATCATTCCCCCTGTTTTACAGATGAGATAATTCCCCCAGGATTACAGATGGGATAATTCCCCCTGTTTTACAGATGAGATAATTCCCCCAGGATTACAGATGGGATAATTCCCCCAGGATTGCAGATGAGATAATTCCCCCAGGATTACAGATGGGATAATTTCCCCAGAATTACAGATGGGATAATTCCCCCAGGATTACAGATGGGATAATTCCCCCAGAATTACAGATGGGACAATTTCCCCAGAATTACAGATGAGATAATCCCCCCAGAATTACAGATGAGATAATCCCCCCAGAATTACAGATGAGATAATCCCCCCAGAATTACAGATGAGATAATCCCCCCAGAATTACAGATGGGACAATTTCCCCAGAATTACAGATGAGATAATTTCCCCAGGATTACAGATGAGATAATTCCCCCAGGATTACAGATGAGATAATTCCCCCAGGATTACAGATGGGATAATTCCCCCAGGATTACAGATGGGATAATTCCCCCAGGATTACAGATGGGATAATTCCCCCAGGATTACAAATGGGATAATTCCCCCAGGATTACAGATGAGATAATTCCCCCAGGATTACAGATGAGATAATTCCCCCAGGATTACAGATGAGATAATTCCCCCAGGATTACAGATGAGATAATTCCCCCAGGATTACAGATGGGATAATTTCCCCAGGATTACAGATGAGATAATTTCCCCAGAATTACAGATGAGATAATTTCCCCAGAATTACAGATGAGATAATTTCTCCAGGATTACAGATGAGATAATTTCTCCAGGATTACAGATGAGATAATTCCCCCAGGATTACAGATGGGATAATTCCCCCAGGATTACAGATGGGATAATTCCCCCAGGATTACAGATGGGATAATTCCCCCAGGATTACAGATGGGATAATTCCCCCAGGATTACAGATGGGATAATTCCCCCAGGATTACAGATGGGATAATTCCCCCAGGATTACAGATGGGATAATTCCCCCTGGATTACAGATGATAATTTCCCCAGAATTACAGATGGGATAATTCCCCCAGGATTACAGATGGGATAATTCCCCCAGGATTACAGATGGGATAATTCCCCCAGGATTACAGATGGGATAATTCCCCCAGGATTACAGATGGGATAATTCCCCCTGGATTACAGATGATAATTTCCCCAGAATTACAGATGAGATAATTCCCCCAGGATTACAGATGAGATAATTTCGCCAGAATTACAGATGAGATAATTTCTCCAGGATTACAAATGGGATAATTCCCCCAGGATTACAGATGGGATAATTCCCCCAGGATTACAGATGGGATAATTCCCCCTGGATTACAGATGATAATTTCCCCAGAATTACAGATGAGATAATTCCCCCAGGATTACAGATGGGATAATTTCCCCAGAATTACAGATGGGATAATTTCCCCAGAATTACAGATGAGATAATTCCCCCTGGATTACAGATGGGATAATTTCCCCAGAATTACAGATGAGATAATTTCTCCAGGATTACAGATGAGATATTTCCCCAGGATTACAGATGGGATAATTTCCCCAAGAATTACAGATGAGATATTTCCCCAGGATTACAGATGGGATAATTTCCCCAGAATTACAGATGAGATAATTCCCCCAGGATTACAGATGGGATAATTCCCCCAGGATTACAGATGGAATAATTCCCCCTGGATTACAGATGATAATTTCCCCAGAATTACAGATGAGATAATTCCCCCAGGATTACAGATGGGATAATTCCCCCAGGATTACAGATGGGATAATTTCCCCAGAATTACAGATGAGATCATTTCTCCAGGATTACAGATGGGATAATTCCCCCAGGATTACAGATGGGATAATTCCCCCTGGATTACAGATGATAATTTCCCCAGGATTACAGATGAGATAATTCCCCCAGGATTACAGATGAGATCATTTCTCCAGGATTACAGATGGGATAATTCCCCCAGGATTACAGATGGGATAATTCCCCCTGGATTACAGATGATAATTTCCCCAGAATTACAGATGAGATAATTTCTCCAGGATTACAGATGAGATATTTCCCCCAGGATTACAGATGGGATAATTTCCCCAGAATTACAGATGAGATCATTCCCCCAGGATTACAGATGGGATAATTCCCCCTGGATTACAGATGAGATATTTCCCCCAGGATTACAGATGGGATAATTTCCCCAGAATTACAGATGAGATCATTCCCCCAGGATTACAGATGGGATAATTCCCCCTGGATTACAGATGGGATAATTCCCCCAGGATTACAGATGATAATTTCCCCAGAATTACAGATGAGATCATTCCCCCAGGATTACAGATGGGATAATTCCCCCTGGATTACAGATGAGATAATTCCCCCAGGATTACAGATGGGATAATTCCCCCAGGATTGCAGATGAGATAATTCCCCCAGGATTACAGATGGGATAATTTCCCCAGGATTACAGATGAGATAATTCCCCCAGGATTACAGATGGGATAATTCCCCCAGGATTATAGATGGGATAATTCCCCCAGGATGACAGATGATAATTTCCCCAGAATTACAGATGAGATAATTCCCCCAGGATTACAGATGGGATAATTCCCCCAGGATTACAGATGGGATAATTCCCCCAGGATTACAGATGGGATAATTCCCCCAGGATTACAGATGGGATAATACCCCCAGAATTACAGATGAGATAATTCCCCCAGGATTACAGATGGGATAATTCCCCCAGGATTACAGATGAGATAATTCCCCCAGAATTACAGATGAGATAATTCCCACAGGATTACAGATGAGATAATTCCCCCAGGATTACAGATGAGATAATTCCCCCAGGATTACAGATGGGATAATTTCCCCAGGATTACAGATGGGATAATTCCCCCAGGATTAGAGATGAGATAATTCCCCCAGGATTACAGATGAGATAATTTCCCCAGGATTACAGATGAGATAATTCCCCCAGGATTACAGATGAGATAATTCCCCCAGGATTACAGATGAGATAATTCCCCCAGAATTACAGATGAGATAATTCCCCCAGGATTACAGATGATAATTCCCCCAGGATTACAGATGAGATAATTCCCCCAAGATTACAGATGGGATAATTCCCCCAGGATTACAGATGGGATAATTCCCCCAGGATTACAGATGGGATAATTTCCCCAGGATTACAGATGGGATAATTCCACCAGGAAATACAGATGGGATAATTTCCCCAGAATTACAGATGAGATAATTCCCGCAGGATTACAGATGTGATAATTCCCGCAGGATTACAGATGGGATAATTCCCCCAGGATTACAGATGGGATAATTCCCGCAGGATTACAGATGGGATAATTTCCCCAAAATTACAGATGAGATAATTTCCCCAGGATTACAGATGGGATAATTCCCCCAGGATTACAGATGGGATAATTCCCCCAGAATTACAGATGGGACAATTTCCCCAAAATTACAGATGAGATAATTTCCCCATGATTACAGATGAGATAATTTCCCCAGGATTACAGATGAGATAATTTCCCCAGAATTACAGATGAGATAATTCCCCCAGGATTACAGATGAGATAATTCCCCAGGATTACAGATGGGATAATTCCCCCAGGATTACAAATGGGATAATTCCCCCAGGATTACAGATGGGATAATTCCCCCAGGATTACAGATGGGATAATTCCCCCAGGATTACAAATGGGATAATTCCCCCAGGATTACAGATGGGATAATTCCCCCTGGATTACAGATGATAATTTCCCCAGAATTACAGATGAGATAATTTCCCCAGAATTACAGATGAGATAATTTCTCCAGGATTACAGATGAGATAATTCCCCCAGGATTACAGATGGGATAATTCCCCCAGGATTATAGATGGGATAATTCCCCCAGGATGACAGATGATAATTTCCCCAGAATTACAGATGAGATCATTCCCCCAGGATTATAGATGGGATAATTCCCCCAGGATGACAGATGATAATTCCCCCAGGATTACAGATGAGATAATTCCCCCAGGATTACAGATGGGATAATTCCCCCAGGATTACAGATGAGATAATTCCCCCAGGATTACAGATGAGATAATTTCCCCAGAATTACAGATGAGATAATTTCCCCAGAATTACAGATGAGATAATTTCTCCAGGATTACAGATGGGATAATTCCCCCAGGATTACAGATGGGATAATTCCCCCAGGATTATAGATGGGATAATTCCCCCAGGATGACAGATGATAATTTCCCCAGAATTACAGATGAGATCATTCCCCCAGGATTACAGATGGGATAATTTCTCCAGAATTACAGATGAGATAATTTCTCCAGGATTGCAGATGGGATAATTCCCCCAGGATTACAGATGAGATAATTTCCCCAGAATTACAGATGAGATAATTTCCCCAGAATTACAGATGAGATAATTCCCCCAGGATTACAGATGGGATAATTTCTCCAGAATTACAGATGGGATAATTCCCCCAGAATTACAGATGAGATAATTTCCCCAGAATTACAGATGAGATAATTTCCCCAGAATTACAGATGAGATAATTCCCCCAGAATTACAGATGGGATAATTCCCCCAGGATTACAGATGGGATAATTCCCCCAGCATTACAGATGGGATAATTCCCGCAGGATTACAGATGGGATAATTCCCCCAGGATTACAGATGGGATAATTACCGCAGGATTACAGATGGGATTATTTCCCCAAAATTACAGATGAGGTAATTTCCCCAGGATTACAGATGGGATAATTCCCCCAGGATTACAGATGGGATAATTCCCCCAGCATGAGAGATGGGATAATTCCCGCAGGATTACAGATGGGATAATTCCCCCAGGATTACAGATGGGATAATTCCCGCAGGATTACAGATGGGATAATTTCCCAAAAATTACAGATGGGATAATTCCCCCAGGATTACAGATGGGATAATTCCCCCAGAATTACAGATGGGACAATTTCCCCAGAATTACAGATGAGATAATTTCCCCAGGATTACAGATGAGATAATTCCCCCAGGATTACAGATGAGATAATTCCCCCAGGATTACAGATGGGATAATTCCCCCAGGATTACAGATGGGATAATTCCCCCAGGATTACAGATGGGATAATTCCCCCAGGATTACAAATGGGATAATTCCCCCAGGATTACAGATGGGATAATTCCCCCAGGATTACAGATGGGATAATTCCCCCTGGATTACAGATGATAATTTCCCCAGAATTACAGATGAGATAATTCCCCCAGGATTACAGATGGGATAATTCCCCAGAATTACAGATGAGATAATTCCCCCAGGATTACAGATGAGATAATTTCCCCAGAATTACAGATGAGATAATTTCTCCAGGATTACAGATGAGATATTTCCCCCAGGATTACAGATGAGATAATTCCCCCAGGATTACAGATGGGATAATTCCCCAGGATTACAGATGGGATAATTCCACCAGGATTATAGATGGGATAATTTCCCCAGGATTACAGATGGGATAATTCCCCAGGATTACAGATGGGATAATTCCACCAGGATTATAGATGAGATATTTCCCCCAGGATTACAGATGAGATAATTCCCCCAGGATTACAGATGGGATAATTCCCCCAGGATTACAGATGAGATAATTCCCCCAGGATTACAGATGGGATAATTTCCCCAGGATTACAGATGAGATAATTTCCCCAGAATTACAGATGAGATAATTTCCCCAGAATTACAGATGAGATAATTTCTCCAGGATTACAGATGAGATAATTTCTCCAGGATTACAGATGAGATAATTCCCCCAGGATTACAGATGGGATAATTCCCCCAGGATTACAGATGGGATAATTCCCCCAGGATTACAGATGGGATAATTCCCCCAGGATTACAGATGGGAGAATTCCCCCAGGATTACAGATGGGATAATTCCCCCTGGATTACAGATGATAATTTCCCCAGAATTACAGATGGGATAATTCCCCCAGGATTACAGATGAGATAATTTCTCCAGGATTACAGATGGGATAATTCCCCCAGGATTACAAATGGGATAATTCCCCCAGGATTACAGATGGGATAATTCCCCCAGGATTACAGATGGGATAATTCCCCCTGGATTACAGATGATAATTTCCCCAGAATTACAGATGAGATAATTCCCCCAGGATTACAGATGAGATAATTTCCCCAGAATTACAGATGAGATAATTTCTCCAGGATTACAGATGGGATAATTCCCCCAGGATTACAGATGAGATATTTTCCCCAAGAATTACAGATGAGATAATTCCCCCAGGATTACAGATGAGATAATTTCCCCAGAATTACAGATGAGATAATTCCCCCAGGATTACAGATGAGATAATTTCCCCAGAATTACAGATGAGATAATTTCCCCAAGAATTACAGATGAGATAATTCCCCCAGGATTACAGATGAGATAATTTCCCCAGAATTACAGATGAGATAATTCCCCCAGGATTACAGATGAGATAATTTCCCCAAGAATTACAGATGAGATAATTCCCCCAGGATTACAGATGAGATAATTTCCCCAGAATTACAGATGAGATAATTTCTCCAGGATTACAGATGAGATATTTCCCCCAGGATTACAGATGGGATAATTCCCCCAGGATTACAGATGAGATAATTTCGCCAGAATTACAGATGAGATAATTTCTCCAGGATTACAGATGGGATAATTCCCCCAGGATTACAAATGGGATAATTCCCCCAGGATTACCGATGGGATAATTCCCCCAGGATTACAGATGGGATAATTCCCCCTGGATTACAGATGATAATTTCCCCAGAATTACAGATGAGATAATTTCCCCAGGATTACAGATGGGATAATTCCCCCAGGATTACAGATGGGATAATTTCCCCAGAATTACAGATGAGATCATTTCTCCAGGATTACAGATGGGATAATTCCCCCAGGATTACAGATGGGATAATTCCCCCTGGATTACAGATGATAATTTCCCCAGAATTACAGATGAGATAATGCCCCCAGGATTACAGATGAGATCATTTCTCCAGGATTACAGATGGGATAATTCCCCCAGGATTACAGATGGGATAATTCCCCCTGGATTACAGATGATAATTTCCCCAGAATTACAGATGAGATAATTTCTCCAGGATTACAGATGAGATATTTCCCCCAGGATTACAGATGGGATAATTTCCCCAGAATTACAGATGAGATCATTCCCCCAGGATTACAGATGGGATAATTCCCCCTGGATTACAGATGAGATATTTCCCCCAGGATTACAGATGGGATAATTTCCCCAGAATTACAGATGAGATAATTCCCCCAGGATTACAGATGGGATAATTCCCCCTGGATTACAGATGGGATAATTCCCCGAGGATTACAGATGATAATTTCCCCAGAATTACAGATGAGATCATTCCCCCAGGATTACAGATGGGATAATTCCCCCTGGATTACAGATGAGATAATTCCCCCAGGATTAAAGATGGGATAATTCCCCCAGGATTGCAGATGAGATAATTCCCCCAGGATTACAGATGGGATAATTTCCCCAGAATTACAGATGAGATAATTCCCCCAGGATTACAGATGAGATAATTTCCCCAGGATTATAGATGGGATAATTTCCCCAGGATTAGAGATGAGATAATTCCCCCAGGATTACAGATGGGATAATTCCCCCAGGATTATAGATGGGATAATTTCCCCAGGATTAGAGATGAGATAATTCCCCCAGGATTATAGATGGGATAATTCCCCCAGGATGACAGATGGGATAATTCCCCCAGGATTACAGATGGGATAATTCCCCCAGGATTACAGATGGGATAATTCCCCCAGGATTACAGATGGGATAATTCCCCCAGGATTACAAATGGGATAATTCCCCCAGGATTACAGATGGGATAATTCCCCCAGGATTACAGATGGGATAATTCCCCCTGGATTACAGATGATAATTTCCCCAGAATTACAGATGAGATAATTTCCCCAGAATTACAGATGAGATCATTTCTCCAGGATTACAGATGAGATAATTCCCCCAGGATTACAGATGGGATAATTCCCCCAGGATTACAGATGGGATAATTTCCCCAGAATTACAGATGAGATAATTCCCCCAGGATTACAGATGAGATAATTTCCCCAGAATTTCAGATGAGATAATTCCCCCAGGATTACAGATGAGATAATTCCCCCAGGATTACAGATGAGATAATTCCCCCAGGATTACAGATGAGATAATTTCCCCAGGATTACAGATGAGATAATTCCCCCAGGATTACAGATGAGATAATTCCCCCAGAATTACAGATGAGATAATTCCCCCAGGATTACAGATGAGATAATTCCCCCAGGATTACAGATGAGATAATTTCCCCAGAATTACAGATGAGATAATTTCCCCAGAATTACAGATGAGATAATTTCTCCAGGATTACAGATGAGATAATTCCCCCAGGATTACAGATGGGATAATTCCCCCAGGATTATAGATGGGATAATTCCCCCAGGATGACAGATGATAATTTCCCCAGAATTACAGATGAGATAATTCCCCCAGGATTACAGATGGGATAATTCCCCCAGGATTACAGATGGGATAATTCCCCCAGGATTACAGATGGGATAATTCCCCCAGGATTACAGATGGGATAATACCCCCAGAATTACAGATGAGATAATTCCCCCAGGATTACAGATGGAATAATTCCCCCAGGATTACAGATGGGATAATTCCCCCAGGATTACAGATGAGATAATTCCCCCAGAATTACAGATGAGATAATTCCCACAGGATTACAGATGAGATAATTCCCCCAGGATTACAGATGAGATAATTCCCCCAGGATTACAGATGAGATAATTCCCCCAGGATTACAGATGAGATAATTCCCCCAGGATTACAGATGGGATAATTCCCCCAGGATTACAGATGAGATAATTCCCCCAGGATTACAGATGAGATAATTCCCCCAGAATTACAGATGAGATAATTCCCCCAGGATTACAGATGATAATTCCCCCAGGATTACAGATGAGATAATTCCCCCAAGATTACAGATGGGATAATTCCCCCAGGATTACAGATGGGATAATTCCCCCAGGATTACAGATGGGATAATTTCCCCAGGATTACAGATGGGATAATTCCACCAGGAAATACAGATGGGATAATTTCCCCAGAATTACAGATGAGATAATTTCTCCAGGATTACAGATGAGATAATTTCTCCAGGATTACAGATGAGATAATTCCCCCAGGATTACAGATGGGATAATTCCCCCAGGATTACAGATGGGATAATTCCCCCAGGATTACAGATGGGATAATTCCCCCAGGATTACAGATGGGAGAATTCCCCCAGGATTACAGATGGGATAATTCCCCCTGGATTACAGATGATAATTTCCCCAGAATTACAGATGGGATAATTCCCCCAGGATTACAGATGAGATAATTTCTCCAGGATTACAGATGGGATAATTCCCCCAGGATTACAAATGGGATAATTCCCCCAGGATTACAGATGGGATAATTCCCCCAGGATTACAGATGGGATAATTCCCCCTGGATTACAGATGATAATTTCCCCAGAATTACAGATGAGATAATTCCCCCAGGATTACAGATGAGATAATTTCCCCAGAATTACAGATGAGATAATTTCTCCAGGATTACAGATGGGATAATTCCCCCAGGATTACAGATGAGATATTTTCCCCAAGAATTACAGATGAGATAATTCCCCCAGGATTACAGATGAGATAATTTCCCCAGAATTACAGATGAGATAATTCCCCCAGGATTACAGATGAGATAATTTCCCCAGAATTACAGATGAGATAATTTCCCCAAGAATTACAGATGAGATAATTCCCCCAGGATTACAGATGAGATAATTTCCCCAGAATTACAGATGAGATAATTCCCCCAGGATTACAGATGAGATAATTTCCCCAAGAATTACAGATGAGATAATTCCCCCAGGATTACAGATGAGATAATTTCCCCAGAATTACAGATGAGATAATTTCTCCAGGATTACAGATGAGATATTTCCCCCAGGATTACAGATGGGATAATTCCCCCAGGATTACAGATGAGATAATTTCGCCAGAATTACAGATGAGATAATTTCTCCAGGATTACAGATGGGATAATTCCCCCAGGATTACAAATGGGATAATTCCCCCAGGATTACCGATGGGATAATTCCCCCAGGATTACAGATGGGATAATTCCCCCTGGATTACAGATGATAATTTCCCCAGAATTACAGATGAGATAATTTCCCCAGGATTACAGATGGGATAATTCCCCCAGGATTACAGATGGGATAATTTCCCCAGAATTACAGATGAGATCATTTCTCCAGGATTACAGATGGGATAATTCCCCCAGGATTACAGATGGGATAATTCCCCCTGGATTACAGATGATAATTTCCCCAGAATTACAGATGAGATAATGCCCCCAGGATTACAGATGAGATCATTTCTCCAGGATTACAGATGGGATAATTCCCCCAGGATTACAGATGGGATAATTCCCCCTGGATTACAGATGATAATTTCCCCAGAATTACAGATGAGATAATTTCTCCAGGATTACAGATGAGATATTTCCCCCAGGATTACAGATGGGATAATTTCCCCAGAATTACAGATGAGATCATTCCCCCAGGATTACAGATGGGATAATTCCCCCTGGATTACAGATGAGATATTTCCCCCAGGATTACAGATGGGATAATTTCCCCAGAATTACAGATGAGATAATTCCCCCAGGATTACAGATGGGATAATTCCCCCTGGATTACAGATGGGATAATTCCCCCAGGATTACAGATGATAATTTCCCCAGAATTACAGATGAGATCATTCCCCCTGTTTTACAGATGAGATAATTCCCCCAGGATTACAGATGGGATAATTCCCCCTGTTTTACAGATGAGATAATTCCCCCAGGATTACAGATGGGATAATTCCCCCAGGATTGCAGATGAGATAATTCCCCCAGGATTACAGATGGGATAATTTCCCCAGAATTACAGATGGGATAATTCCCCCAGGATTACAGATGGGATAATTCCCCCAGAATTACAGATGGGACAATTTCCCCAGAATTACAGATGAGATAATCCCCCCAGAATTACAGATGAGATAATCCCCCCAGAATTACAGATGAGATAATCCCCCCAGAATTACAGATGAGATAATCCCCCCAGAATTACAGATGGGACAATTTCCCCAGAATTACAGATGAGATAATTTCCCCAGGATTACAGATGAGATAATTCCCCCAGGATTACAGATGAGATAATTCCCCCAGGATTACAGATGGGATAATTCCCCCAGGATTACAGATGGGATAATTCCCCCAGGATTACAGATGGGATAATTCCCCCAGGATTACAAATGGGATAATTCCCCCAGGATTACAGATGGGATAATTCCCCCAGGATTACAGATGGGATAATTCCCCCTGGATTACAGATGATAATTTCCCCAGAATTACAGATGAGATAATTCCCCCAGGATTACAGATGGGATAATTCCCCAGAATTACAGATGAGATAATTCCCCCAGGATTACAGATGAGATAATTTCCCCAGAATTACAGATGAGATAATTTCTCCAGGATTACAGATGGGATAATTCCCCAGGATTACAGATGGGATAATTCCACCAGGATTATAGATGGGATAATTCCCCCAGGATGACAGATGATAATTTCCCCAGAATTACAGATGAGATCATTCCCCCAGGATTACAGATGAGATAATTCCCCCAGGATTACAGATGAGATAATTCCCCCAGGATTACAGATGAGATAATTCCCCCAGGATTACAGATGAGATAATTCCCCCAGGATTACAGATGGGATAATTTCCCCAGGATTACAGATGAGATAATTTCCCCAGAATTACAGATGAGATAATTTCCCCAGAATTACAGATGAGATAATTTCTCCAGGATTACAGATGAGATAATTTCTCCAGGATTACAGATGAGATAATTCCCCCAGGATTACAGATGGGATAATTCCCCCAGGATTACAGATGGGATAATTCCCCCAGGATTACAGATGGGATAATTCCCCCAGGATTACAGATGGGATAATTCCCCCAGGATTACAGATGGGATAATTCCCCCTGGATTACAGATGATAATTTCCCCAGAATTACAGATGGGATAATTCCCCCAGGATTACAGATGGGATAATTCCCCCAGGATTACAGATGGGATAATTCCCCCAGGATTACAGATGGGATAATTCCCCCAGGATTACAGATGGGATAATTCCCCCTGGATTACAGATGATAATTTCCCCAGAATTACAGATGAGATAATTCCCCCAGGATTACAGATGAGATAATTTCGCCAGAATTACAGATGAGATAATTTCTCCAGGATTACAAATGGGATAATTCCCCCAGGATTACAGATGGGATAATTCCCCCAGGATTACAGATGGGATAATTCCCCCTGGATTACAGATGATAATTTCCCCAGAATTACAGATGAGATAATTCCCCCAGGATTACAGATGGGATAATTTCCCCAGAATTACAGATGGGATAATTTCCCCAGAATTACAGATGAGATAATTCCCCCTGGATTACAGATGGGATAATTTCCCCAGAATTACAGATGAGATAATTTCTCCAGGATTACAGATGAGATATTTCCCCAGGATTACAGATGGGATAATTTCCCCAAGAATTACAGATGAGATATTTCCCCAGGATTACAGATGGGATAATTTCCCCAGAATTACAGATGAGATAATTCCCCCAGGATTACAGATGGGATAATTCCCCCAGGATTACAGATGGAATAATTCCCCCTGGATTACAGATGATAATTTCCCCAGAATTACAGATGAGATAATTCCCCCAGGATTACAGATGGGATAATTCCCCCAGGATTACAGATGGGATAATTTCCCCAGAATTACAGATGAGATCATTTCTCCAGGATTACAGATGGGATAATTCCCCCAGGATTACAGATGGGATAATTCCCCCTGGATTACAGATGATAATTTCCCCAGGATTACAGATGAGATAATTCCCCCAGGATTACAGATGAGATCATTTCTCCAGGATTACAGATGGGATAATTCCCCCAGGATTACAGATGGGATAATTCCCCCTGGATTACAGATGATAATTTCCCCAGAATTACAGATGAGATAATTTCTCCAGGATTACAGATGAGATATTTCCCCCAGGATTACAGATGGGATAATTTCCCCAGAATTACAGATGAGATCATTCCCCCAGGATTACAGATGGGATAATTCCCCCTGGATTACAGATGAGATATTTCCCCCAGGATTACAGATGGGATAATTTCCCCAGAATTACAGATGAGATCATTCCCCCAGGATTACAGATGGGATAATTCCCCCTGGATTACAGATGGGATAATTCCCCCAGGATTACAGATGATAATTTCCCCAGAATTACAGATGAGATCATTCCCCCAGGATTACAGATGGGATAATTCCCCCTGGATTACAGATGAGATAATTCCCCCAGGATTACAGATGGGATAATTCCCCCAGGATTGCAGATGAGATAATTCCCCCAGGATTACAGATGGGATAATTTCCCCAGGATTACAGATGAGATAATTCCCCCAGGATTACAGATGGGATAATTCCCCCAGGATTATAGATGGGATAATTCCCCCAGGATGACAGATGATAATTTCCCCAGAATTACAGATGAGATAATTCCCCCAGGATTACAGATGGGATAATTCCCCCAGGATTACAGATGGGATAATTCCCCCAGGATTACAGATGGGATAATTCCCCCAGGATTACAGATGGGATAATACCCCCAGAATTACAGATGAGATAATTCCCCCAGGATTACAGATGGGATAATTCCCCCAGGATTACAGATGAGATAATTCCCCCAGAATTACAGATGAGATAATTCCCACAGGATTACAGATGAGATAATTCCCCCAGGATTACAGATGAGATAATTCCCCCAGGATTACAGATGGGATAATTTCCCCAGGATTACAGATGGGATAATTCCCCCAGGATTAGAGATGAGATAATTCCCCCAGGATTACAGATGAGATAATTTCCCCAGGATTACAGATGAGATAATTCCCCCAGGATTACAGATGAGATAATTCCCCCAGGATTACAGATGAGATAATTCCCCCAGAATTACAGATGAGATAATTCCCCCAGGATTACAGATGATAATTCCCCCAGGATTACAGATGAGATAATTCCCCCAAGATTACAGATGGGATAATTCCCCCAGGATTACAGATGGGATAATTCCCCCAGGATTACAGATGGGATAATTTCCCCAGGATTACAGATGGGATAATTCCACCAGGAAATACAGATGGGATAATTTCCCCAGAATTACAGATGAGATAATTCCCGCAGGATTACAGATGTGATAATTCCCGCAGGATTACAGATGGGATAATTCCCCCAGGATTACAGATGGGATAATTCCCGCAGGATTACAGATGGGATAATTTCCCCAAAATTACAGATGAGATAATTTCCCCAGGATTACAGATGGGATAATTCCCCCAGGATTACAGATGGGATAATTCCCCCAGAATTACAGATGGGACAATTTCCCCAAAATTACAGATGAGATAATTTCCCCATGATTACAGATGAGATAATTTCCCCAGGATTACAGATGAGATAATTTCCCCAGAATTACAGATGAGATAATTCCCCCAGGATTACAGATGAGATAATTCCCCAGGATTACAGATGGGATAATTCCCCCAGGATTACAAATGGGATAATTCCCCCAGGATTACAGATGGGATAATTCCCCCAGGATTACAGATGGGATAATTCCCCCAGGATTACAAATGGGATAATTCCCCCAGGATTACAGATGGGATAATTCCCCCTGGATTACAGATGATAATTTCCCCAGAATTACAGATGAGATAATTTCCCCAGAATTACAGATGAGATAATTTCTCCAGGATTACAGATGAGATAATTCCCCCAGGATTACAGATGGGATAATTCCCCCAGGATTATAGATGGGATAATTCCCCCAGGATGACAGATGATAATTTCCCCAGAATTACAGATGAGATCATTCCCCCAGGATTACAGATGAGATAATTCCCCCAGGATTACAGATGGGATAATTCCCCCAGGATTACAGATGAGATAATTCCCCCAGGATTACAGATGAGATAATTTCCCCAGAATTACAGATGAGATAATTTCCCCAGAATTACAGATGAGATAATTTCTCCAGGATTACAGATGGGATAATTCCCCCAGGATTACAGATGGGATAATTCCCCCAGGATTATAGATGGGATAATTCCCCCAGGATGACAGATGATAATTTCCCCAGAATTACAGATGAGATCATTCCCCCAGGATTACAGATGGGATAATTTCTCCAGAATTACAGATGAGATAATTTCTCCAGGATTGCAGATGGGATAATTCCCCCAGGATTACAGATGAGATAATTTCCCCAGAATTACAGATGAGATAATTTCCCCAGAATTACAGATGAGATAATTCCCCCAGGATTACAGATGGGATAATTTCTCCAGAATTACAGATGGGATAATTCCCCCAGAATTACAGATGAGATAATTTCCCCAGAATTACAGATGAGATAATTTCCCCAGAATTACAGATGAGATAATTCCCCCAGAATTACAGATGGGATAATTCCCCCAGGATTACAGATGGGATAATTCCCCCAGCATTACAGATGGGATAATTCCCGCAGGATTACAGATGGGATAATTCCCCCAGGATTACAGATGGGATAATTACCGCAGGATTACAGATGGGATTATTTCCCCAAAATTACAGATGAGGTAATTTCCCCAGGATTACAGATGGGATAATTCCCCCAGGATTACAGATGGGATAATTCCCCCAGCATGAGAGATGGGATAATTCCCGCAGGATTACAGATGGGATAATTCCCCCAGGATTACAGATGGGATAATTCCCGCAGGATTACAGATGGGATAATTTCCCAAAAATTACAGATGGGATAATTCCCCCAGGATTACAGATGGGATAATTCCCCCAGAATTACAGATGGGACAATTTCCCCAGAATTACAGATGAGATAATTTCCCCAGGATTACAGATGAGATAATTCCCCCAGGATTACAGATGAGATAATTCCCCCAGGATTACAGATGGGATAATTCCCCCAGGATTACAGATGGGATAATTCCCCCAGGATTACAGATGGGATAATTCCCCCAGGATTACAAATGGGATAATTCCCCCAGGATTACAGATGGGATAATTCCCCCAGGATTACAGATGGGATAATTCCCCCTGGATTACAGATGATAATTTCCCCAGAATTACAGATGAGATAATTCCCCCAGGATTACAGATGGGATAATTCCCCAGAATTACAGATGAGATAATTCCCCCAGGATTACAGATGAGATAATTTCCCCAGAATTACAGATGAGATAATTTCTCCAGGATTACAGATGAGATATTTCCCCCAGGATTACAGATGAGATAATTCCCCCAGGATTACAGATGGGATAATTCCCCAGGATTACAGATGGGATAATTCCACCAGGATTATAGATGGGATAATTTCCCCAGGATTACAGATGGGATAATTCCCCAGGATTACAGATGGGATAATTCCACCAGGATTATAGATGAGATATTTCCCCCAGGATTACAGATGAGATAATTCCCCCAGGATTACAGATGGGATAATTCCCCCAGGATTACAGATGAGATAATTCCCCCAGGATTACAGATGGGATAATTTCCCCAGGATTACAGATGAGATAATTTCCCCAGAATTACAGATGAGATAATTTCCCCAGAATTACAGATGAGATAATTTCTCCAGGATTACAGATGAGATAATTTCTCCAGGATTACAGATGAGATAATTCCCCCAGGATTACAGATGGGATAATTCCCCCAGGATTACAGATGGGATAATTCCCCCAGGATTACAGATGGGATAATTCCCCCAGGATTACAGATGGGAGAATTCCCCCAGGATTACAGATGGGATAATTCCCCCTGGATTACAGATGATAATTTCCCCAGAATTACAGATGGGATAATTCCCCCAGGATTACAGATGAGATAATTTCTCCAGGATTACAGATGGGATAATTCCCCCAGGATTACAAATGGGATAATTCCCCCAGGATTACAGATGGGATAATTCCCCCAGGATTACAGATGGGATAATTCCCCCTGGATTACAGATGATAATTTCCCCAGAATTACAGATGAGATAATTCCCCCAGGATTACAGATGAGATAATTTCCCCAGAATTACAGATGAGATAATTTCTCCAGGATTACAGATGGGATAATTCCCCCAGGATTACAGATGAGATATTTTCCCCAAGAATTACAGATGAGATAATTCCCCCAGGATTACAGATGAGATAATTTCCCCAGAATTACAGATGAGATAATTCCCCCAGGATTACAGATGAGATAATTTCCCCAGAATTACAGATGAGATAATTTCCCCAAGAATTACAGATGAGATAATTCCCCCAGGATTACAGATGAGATAATTTCCCCAGAATTACAGATGAGATAATTCCCCCAGGATTACAGATGAGATAATTTCCCCAAGAATTACAGATGAGATAATTCCCCCAGGATTACAGATGAGATAATTTCCCCAGAATTACAGATGAGATAATTTCTCCAGGATTACAGATGAGATATTTCCCCCAGGATTACAGATGGGATAATTCCCCCAGGATTACAGATGAGATAATTTCGCCAGAATTACAGATGAGATAATTTCTCCAGGATTACAGATGGGATAATTCCCCCAGGATTACAAATGGGATAATTCCCCCAGGATTACCGATGGGATAATTCCCCCAGGATTACAGATGGGATAATTCCCCCTGGATTACAGATGATAATTTCCCCAGAATTACAGATGAGATAATTTCCCCAGGATTACAGATGGGATAATTCCCCCAGGATTACAGATGGGATAATTTCCCCAGAATTACAGATGAGATCATTTCTCCAGGATTACAGATGGGATAATTCCCCCAGGATTACAGATGGGATAATTCCCCCTGGATTACAGATGATAATTTCCCCAGAATTACAGATGAGATAATGCCCCCAGGATTACAGATGAGATCATTTCTCCAGGATTACAGATGGGATAATTCCCCCAGGATTACAGATGGGATAATTCCCCCTGGATTACAGATGATAATTTCCCCAGAATTACAGATGAGATAATTTCTCCAGGATTACAGATGAGATATTTCCCCCAGGATTACAGATGGGATAATTTCCCCAGAATTACAGATGAGATCATTCCCCCAGGATTACAGATGGGATAATTCCCCCTGGATTACAGATGAGATATTTCCCCCAGGATTACAGATGGGATAATTTCCCCAGAATTACAGATGAGATAATTCCCCCAGGATTACAGATGGGATAATTCCCCCTGGATTACAGATGGGATAATTCCCCGAGGATTACAGATGATAATTTCCCCAGAATTACAGATGAGATCATTCCCCCAGGATTACAGATGGGATAATTCCCCCTGGATTACAGATGAGATAATTCCCCCAGGATTAAAGATGGGATAATTCCCCCAGGATTGCAGATGAGATAATTCCCCCAGGATTACAGATGGGATAATTTCCCCAGAATTACAGATGAGATAATTCCCCCAGGATTACAGATGAGATAATTTCCCCAGGATTATAGATGGGATAATTTCCCCAGGATTAGAGATGAGATAATTCCCCCAGGATTACAGATGGGATAATTCCCCCAGGATTATAGATGGGATAATTTCCCCAGGATTAGAGATGAGATAATTCCCCCAGGATTATAGATGGGATAATTCCCCCAGGATGACAGATGGGATAATTCCCCCAGGATTACAGATGGGATAATTCCCCCAGGATTACAGATGGGATAATTCCCCCAGGATTACAGATGGGATAATTCCCCCAGGATTACAAATGGGATAATTCCCCCAGGATTACAGATGGGATAATTCCCCCAGGATTACAGATGGGATAATTCCCCCTGGATTACAGATGATAATTTCCCCAGAATTACAGATGAGATAATTTCCCCAGAATTACAGATGAGATCATTTCTCCAGGATTACAGATGAGATAATTCCCCCAGGATTACAGATGGGATAATTCCCCCAGGATTACAGATGGGATAATTTCCCCAGAATTACAGATGAGATAATTCCCCCAGGATTACAGATGAGATAATTTCCCCAGAATTTCAGATGAGATAATTCCCCCAGGATTACAGATGAGATAATTCCCCCAGGATTACAGATGAGATAATTCCCCCAGGATTACAGATGAGATAATTTCCCCAGGATTACAGATGAGATAATTCCCCCAGGATTACAGATGAGATAATTCCCCCAGAATTACAGATGAGATAATTCCCCCAGGATTACAGATGAGATAATTCCCCCAGGATTACAGATGAGATAATTTCCCCAGAATTACAGATGAGATAATTTCCCCAGAATTACAGATGAGATAATTTCTCCAGGATTACAGATGAGATAATTCCCCCAGGATTACAGATGGGATAATTCCCCCAGGATTATAGATGGGATAATTCCCCCAGGATGACAGATGATAATTTCCCCAGAATTACAGATGAGATAATTCCCCCAGGATTACAGATGGGATAATTCCCCCAGGATTACAGATGGGATAATTCCCCCAGGATTACAGATGGGATAATTCCCCCAGGATTACAGATGGGATAATACCCCCAGAATTACAGATGAGATAATTCCCCCAGGATTACAGATGGAATAATTCCCCCAGGATTACAGATGGGATAATTCCCCCAGGATTACAGATGAGATAATTCCCCCAGAATTACAGATGAGATAATTCCCACAGGATTACAGATGAGATAATTCCCCCAGGATTACAGATGAGATAATTCCCCCAGGATTACAGATGAGATAATTCCCCCAGGATTACAGATGAGATAATTCCCCCAGGATTACAGATGGGATAATTCCCCCAGGATTACAGATGAGATAATTCCCCCAGGATTACAGATGAGATAATTCCCCCAGAATTACAGATGAGATAATTCCCCCAGGATTACAGATGATAATTCCCCCAGGATTACAGATGAGATAATTCCCCCAAGATTACAGATGGGATAATTCCCCCAGGATTACAGATGGGATAATTCCCCCAGGATTACAGATGGGATAATTTCCCCAGGATTACAGATGGGATAATTCCACCAGGAAATACAGATGGGATAATTTCCCCAGAATTACAGATGAGATAATTCCCGCAGGATTACAGATGTGATAATTCCCGCAGGATTACAGATGGGATAATTCCCCCAGGATTACAGATGGGATAATTCCCGCAGGATTACAGATGGGATAATTTCCCCAAAATTACAGATGAGATAATTTCCCCAGGATTACAGATGGGATAATTCCCCCAGGATTACAGATGGGATAATTCCCCCAGAATTACAGATGGGACAATTTCCCCAAAATTACAGATGAGATAATTTCCCCATGATTACAGATGAGATAATTTCCCCAGGATTACAGATGAGATAATTTCCCCAGAATTACAGATGAGATAATTCCCCCAGGATTACAGATGAGATAATTCCCCAGGATTACAGATGGGATAATTCCCCCAGGATTACAAATGGGATAATTCCCCCAGGATTACAGATGGGATAATTCCCCCAGGATTACAGATGGGATAATTCCCCCAGGATTACAAATGGGATAATTCCCCCAGGATTACAGATGGGATAATTCCCCCTGGATTACAGATGATAATTTCCCCAGAATTACAGATGAGATAATTTCCCCAGAATTACAGATGAGATAATTTCTCCAGGATTACAGATGAGATAATTCCCCCAGGATTACAGATGGGATAATTCCCCCAGGATTATAGATGGGATAATTCCCCCAGGATGACAGATGATAATTTCCCCAGAATTACAGATGAGATCATTCCCCCAGGATTACAGATGAGATAATTCCCCCAGGATTACAGATGGGATAATTCCCCCAGGATTACAGATGAGATAATTCCCCCAGGATTACAGATGAGATAATTTCCCCAGAATTACAGATGAGATAATTTCCCCAGAATTACAGATGAGATAATTTCTCCAGGATTACAGATGGGATAATTCCCCCAGGATTACAGATGGGATAATTCCCCCAGGATTATAGATGGGATAATTCCCCCAGGATGACAGATGATAATTTCCCCAGAATTACAGATGAGATCATTCCCCCAGGATTACAGATGGGATAATTTCTCCAGAATTACAGATGAGATAATTTCTCCAGGATTGCAGATGGGATAATTCCCCCAGGATTACAGATGAGATAATTTCCCCAGAATTACAGATGAGATAATTTCCCCAGAATTACAGATGAGATAATTCCCCCAGGATTACAGATGGGATAATTTCTCCAGAATTACAGATGGGATAATTCCCCCAGAATTACAGATGAGATAATTTCCCCAGAATTACAGATGAGATAATTTCCCCAGAATTACAGATGAGATAATTCCCCCAGAATTACAGATGGGATAATTCCCCCAGGATTACAGATGGGATAATTCCCCCAGCATTACAGATGGGATAATTCCCGCAGGATTACAGATGGGATAATTCCCCCAGGATTACAGATGGGATAATTACCGCAGGATTACAGATGGGATTATTTCCCCAAAATTACAGATGAGGTAATTTCCCCAGGATTACAGATGGGATAATTCCCCCAGGATTACAGATGGGATAATTCCCCCAGCATGAGAGATGGGATAATTCCCGCAGGATTACAGATGGGATAATTCCCCCAGGATTACAGATGGGATAATTCCCGCAGGATTACAGATGGGATAATTTCCCAAAAATTACAGATGGGATAATTCCCCCAGGATTACAGATGGGATAATTCCCCCAGAATTACAGATGGGACAATTTCCCCAGAATTACAGATGAGATAATTTCCCCAGGATTACAGATGAGATAATTCCCCCAGGATTACAGATGAGATAATTCCCCCAGGATTACAGATGGGATAATTCCCCCAGGATTACAGATGGGATAATTCCCCCAGGATTACAGATGGGATAATTCCCCCAGGATTACAAATGGGATAATTCCCCCAGGATTACAGATGGGATAATTCCCCCAGGATTACAGATGGGATAATTCCCCCTGGATTACAGATGATAATTTCCCCAGAATTACAGATGAGATAATTCCCCCAGGATTACAGATGGGATAATTCCCCAGAATTACAGATGAGATAATTCCCCCAGGATTACAGATGAGATAATTTCCCCAGAATTACAGATGAGATAATTTCTCCAGGATTACAGATGAGATATTTCCCCCAGGATTACAGATGAGATAATTCCCCCAGGATTACAGATGGGATAATTCCCCAGGATTACAGATGGGATAATTCCACCAGGATTATAGATGGGATAATTTCCCCAGGATTACAGATGGGATAATTCCCCAGGATTACAGATGGGATAATTCCACCAGGATTATAGATGAGATATTTCCCCCAGGATTACAGATGAGATAATTCCCCCAGGATTACAGATGGGATAATTCCCCCAGGATTACAGATGAGATAATTCCCCCAGGATTACAGATGGGATAATTTCCCCAGGATTACAGATGAGATAATTTCCCCAGAATTACAGATGAGATAATTTCCCCAGAATTACAGATGAGATAATTTCTCCAGGATTACAGATGAGATAATTTCTCCAGGATTACAGATGAGATAATTCCCCCAGGATTACAGATGGGATAATTCCCCCAGGATTACAGATGGGATAATTCCCCCAGGATTACAGATGGGATAATTCCCCCAGGATTACAGATGGGAGAATTCCCCCAGGATTACAGATGGGATAATTCCCCCTGGATTACAGATGATAATTTCCCCAGAATTACAGATGGGATAATTCCCCCAGGATTACAGATGAGATAATTTCTCCAGGATTACAGATGGGATAATTCCCCCAGGATTACAAATGGGATAATTCCCCCAGGATTACAGATGGGATAATTCCCCCAGGATTACAGATGGGATAATTCCCCCTGGATTACAGATGATAATTTCCCCAGAATTACAGATGAGATAATTCCCCCAGGATTACAGATGAGATAATTTCCCCAGAATTACAGATGAGATAATTTCTCCAGGATTACAGATGGGATAATTCCCCCAGGATTACAGATGAGATATTTTCCCCAAGAATTACAGATGAGATAATTCCCCCAGGATTACAGATGAGATAATTTCCCCAGAATTACAGATGAGATAATTCCCCCAGGATTACAGATGAGATAATTTCCCCAGAATTACAGATGAGATAATTTCCCCAAGAATTACAGATGAGATAATTCCCCCAGGATTACAGATGAGATAATTTCCCCAGAATTACAGATGAGATAATTCCCCCAGGATTACAGATGAGATAATTTCCCCAAGAATTACAGATGAGATAATTCCCCCAGGATTACAGATGAGATAATTTCCCCAGAATTACAGATGAGATAATTTCTCCAGGATTACAGATGAGATATTTCCCCCAGGATTACAGATGGGATAATTCCCCCAGGATTACAGATGAGATAATTTCGCCAGAATTACAGATGAGATAATTTCTCCAGGATTACAGATGGGATAATTCCCCCAGGATTACAAATGGGATAATTCCCCCAGGATTACCGATGGGATAATTCCCCCAGGATTACAGATGGGATAATTCCCCCTGGATTACAGATGATAATTTCCCCAGAATTACAGATGAGATAATTTCCCCAGGATTACAGATGGGATAATTCCCCCAGGATTACAGATGGGATAATTTCCCCAGAATTACAGATGAGATCATTTCTCCAGGATTACAGATGGGATAATTCCCCCAGGATTACAGATGGGATAATTCCCCCTGGATTACAGATGATAATTTCCCCAGAATTACAGATGAGATAATGCCCCCAGGATTACAGATGAGATCATTTCTCCAGGATTACAGATGGGATAATTCCCCCAGGATTACAGATGGGATAATTCCCCCTGGATTACAGATGATAATTTCCCCAGAATTACAGATGAGATAATTTCTCCAGGATTACAGATGAGATATTTCCCCCAGGATTACAGATGGGATAATTTCCCCAGAATTACAGATGAGATCATTCCCCCAGGATTACAGATGGGATAATTCCCCCTGGATTACAGATGAGATATTTCCCCCAGGATTACAGATGGGATAATTTCCCCAGAATTACAGATGAGATAATTCCCCCAGGATTACAGATGGGATAATTCCCCCTGGATTACAGATGGGATAATTCCCCGAGGATTACAGATGATAATTTCCCCAGAATTACAGATGAGATCATTCCCCCAGGATTACAGATGGGATAATTCCCCCTGGATTACAGATGAGATAATTCCCCCAGGATTAAAGATGGGATAATTCCCCCAGGATTGCAGATGAGATAATTCCCCCAGGATTACAGATGGGATAATTTCCCCAGAATTACAGATGAGATAATTCCCCCAGGATTACAGATGAGATAATTTCCCCAGGATTATAGATGGGATAATTTCCCCAGGATTAGAGATGAGATAATTCCCCCAGGATTACAGATGGGATAATTCCCCCAGGATTATAGATGGGATAATTTCCCCAGGATTAGAGATGAGATAATTCCCCCAGGATTATAGATGGGATAATTCCCCCAGGATGACAGATGGGATAATTCCCCCAGGATTACAGATGGGATAATTCCCCCAGGATTACAGATGGGATAATTCCCCCAGGATTACAGATGGGATAATTCCCCCAGGATTACAAATGGGATAATTCCCCCAGGATTACAGATGGGATAATTCCCCCAGGATTACAGATGGGATAATTCCCCCTGGATTACAGATGATAATTTCCCCAGAATTACAGATGAGATAATTTCCCCAGAATTACAGATGAGATCATTTCTCCAGGATTACAGATGAGATAATTCCCCCAGGATTACAGATGGGATAATTCCCCCAGGATTACAGATGGGATAATTTCCCCAGAATTACAGATGAGATAATTCCCCCAGGATTACAGATGAGATAATTTCCCCAGAATTTCAGATGAGATAATTCCCCCAGGATTACAGATGAGATAATTCCCCCAGGATTACAGATGAGATAATTCCCCCAGGATTACAGATGAGATAATTTCCCCAGGATTACAGATGAGATAATTCCCCCAGGATTACAGATGAGATAATTCCCCCAGAATTACAGATGAGATAATTCCCCCAGGATTACAGATGAGATAATTCCCCCAGGATTACAGATGAGATAATTTCCCCAGAATTACAGATGAGATAATTTCCCCAGAATTACAGATGAGATAATTTCTCCAGGATTACAGATGAGATAATTCCCCCAGGATTACAGATGGGATAATTCCCCCAGGATTATAGATGGGATAATTCCCCCAGGATGACAGATGATAATTTCCCCAGAATTACAGATGAGATAATTCCCCCAGGATTACAGATGGGATAATTCCCCCAGGATTACAGATGGGATAATTCCCCCAGGATTACAGATGGGATAATTCCCCCAGGATTACAGATGGGATAATACCCCCAGAATTACAGATGAGATAATTCCCCCAGGATTACAGATGGAATAATTCCCCCAGGATTACAGATGGGATAATTCCCCCAGGATTACAGATGAGATAATTCCCCCAGAATTACAGATGAGATAATTCCCACAGGATTACAGATGAGATAATTCCCCCAGGATTACAGATGAGATAATTCCCCCAGGATTACAGATGAGATAATTCCCCCAGGATTACAGATGAGATAATTCCCCCAGGATTACAGATGGGATAATTCCCCCAGGATTACAGATGGGATAATTCCCCCAGGATTACAGGTGGGATAATTCCCCTGGATTACAGATGGGATAATTCCCCCAGGATTACAGATGGGATAATTCCCCCAGGATTACAGATGGGATAATTCCCCCAGGATTACAGATGGGATAATTCCCCCAGGATTACAGGTGGGATAATTCCCCCAGGATTACAGATGAGATCATTCCCCCAGGATTACAGATGAGATCATTCCCCCAGGATTACAGATGGGATAATTCCCCCAGGATTACAGATGGGATAATTCCCCCAGGATTACAGGTGGGATAATTTCCCCAGGATTACATATGGGATAATTCCACCAGAATTACAGATGGGATAATTTCCCCAGGATTACAGATGGGATAATTTCCCCAGAATTACAGATGAGATAATTCCCGCAGGACTACAGATGGGATAATTCCCCCAGGATTACAGATGGGATAATTCCCGCAGGATTACAGATGGGATAATTCCCCCAGGATTACAGATGGGATAATTCCCGCAGGATTACAGATGGGATAATTTCCCCAGAATTACAGATGAGATAATTTCCCCAAGATTACAGATGGGATAATTCCCCCAGAATTACAGATGGGATAATTCCCCTAGAATTACAGATGGGACAATTTCCCCAGAATTACAGATGAGATAATTTCCCCAGAATTACAGATGGGATAATTCCCCTAGAATTACAGATGGGACAATTTCCCCAGAATTACAGATGAGATAATTTCCCCAGAATTACAGATGAGATAATTTCCCCAGAATTACAGATGAGATAATTTCCCCAGAATTACAGATGAGATAATTCCCCTAGAATTACAGATGGGACAATTTCCCCAGAATTACAGATGAGATAATTTCCCCAGAATTACAGATGAGATAATTCCCCTAGAATTACAGATGAGATAATTTCCCCAGAATTACAGATGAGATAATTTCCCCAGAATTACAGATGAGATAATTCCCCCAGAATTACAGATGGGATAATTCCCCTAGAATTACAGATGGGACAATTTCCCCAGAATTACAGATGAGATAATTCCCCCAGAATTACAGATGGGATAATTCCCCTAGAATTACAGATGGGACAATTTCCCCAGAATTACAGATGAGATAATTTCCCCAGAATTACAGATGAGATAATTTCCCCAGAATTACAGATGAGATAATTTCCCCAGAATTACAGATGAGATAATTCCCCCAGGATTACAGATGAGATAATTCCCCCAGGATTACGATGAGATAATTCCCCCAGGATTACAGATGAGATAATTCCCCCAGGATTATAGATGAGATAATTCCCCCAGGATTACAGATGAGATAATTCCCCCAGAATTACAGATGAGATAATTCCCCCAGGATTACAGATGAGATAATTCCCCCAGGATTACAGATGGTATAATTCCCCCAGGATTACAGATGGGATAATTCCCCCAGAATTACAGATGGGACAATTTCCCCATGATTACAGATGGGATAATTCCTCCAGAATTACAGATGGGATAATTTCCCCATGATTACAGATGGGATAATTCCTCCAGAATTACAGATGGGATAATTCCCCCAGGATTACAGATGGGATAATTCCCCCAGGATTACAGATGGGATAATTCCCCCAGGATTACAGATGAGATAATTCCCCCAGAATTACAGATGGGATAATTCCCCCAGAATTACAGATGGGACAATTTCCCCAGAATTACAGATGAGATAATTTCCCCAGAATTACAGATGAGATAATTTCCCCAGAATTACAGACGAGATAATTCCCCCAGGATTACAGATGAGATAATTCCCCCAGGATTACAGATGAGATAATTCCCCCAGGATTACAGATGAGATAATTCCCCCAGGATTACAGATGAGATAATTCCCCCAAATTACAGATGGGATAATTTCCCCAGGATTACAGATGGGATAATTCCCCAGGATTACAGATGGGATAATTCCCCAGGATTACAGATGGGATAATTCCCCCAGGATTACAGATGGGATAATTCCCCAGGATTACAGATGGGATAATTCCCCAGGATTACAGATGGGATAATTCCCCAGGATTACAGATGGGATAATTCCCCCAGGATTACAGATGGGATAATTCCCCAGGATTACAGATGGGATAATTCCCCAGGATTACAGATGGGATAATTCCCCAGGATTACAGATGGGATAATTCCCCCAGGATTACAGATGGGATAATTCCCCAGGATTACAGATGGGATAATTCCCCAGGATTACAGATGGGATCATTCCCCAGGATTACAGATGGGATAATTCCCCCAGGATTACAGATGGGATAATTCCCCAGGATTACAGATGGGATAATTCCCCCAGGATTTCAGATGAAATAATTCCCCCAGGATTACAGATGGGATAATTCCCCCAGGATTTCAGATGAAATAATTCCCCCAGGATTACAGATGGGATAATTCCCCCAGGATTACAGATGAGATAACTTCCCCTGGATTAGAGATGGGATAATTCCCCCAGGATTACAGATGGGATAATTCCCCCAGGATTTCAGATGAAATAATTCCCCCAGGATTACAGATGGGATAATTCCCCCAGGATTTCAGATGAAATAATTCCCCCAGGATTACAGATGGGATAATTCCCCCAGGATTACAGATGGGATAATTCCCCCAGGATTACAGATGAGATAATTCCCACAGGATTACAGATGGGATAATTCCCCCAGGATTACAGATGAGATAATTCCCCCAGGATTACAGATGAGATAATTCCCCCAGGATTACAGATGAGATAATTCCCCCAGGATTACAGATGAGATAATTCCCACAGGATTACAGATGAGATAATTCCCCCAGGATTACAGATGAGATCATTCCCCCAGGATTACAGATGGGATAATTCCCCCAGGATTACAGATGGGATAATTCCCCCAGGATTACAGGTGGGATAATTTCCCCAGGATTACATATGGGATAATTCCACCAGAATTACAGATGGGATAATTTCCCCAGGATTACAGATGGGATAATTTCCCCAGAATTACAGATGAGATAATTCCCGCAGGACTACAGATGGGATAATTCCCCCAGGATTACAGATGGGATAATTCCCGCAGGATTACAGATGGGATAATTCCCCCAGGATTACAGATGGGATAATTCCCGCAGGATTACAGATGGGATAATTTCCCCAGAATTACAGATGAGATAATTTCCACAGGATTACAGATGGGATAATTCCCCCAGAATTACAGATGGGATAATTCCCCTAGAATTACAGATGGGACAATTTCCCCAGAATTACAGATGAGATAATTTCCCCAGAATTACAGATGGGATAATTCCCCTAGAATTACAGATGGGACAATTTCCCCAGAATTACAGATGAGATAATTTCCCCAGAATTACAGATGAGATAATTTCCCCAGAATTACAGATGAGATAATTTCCCCAGAATTACAGATGAGATAATTCCCCTAGAATTACAGATGGGACAATTTCCCCAGAATTACAGATGAGATAATTCCCCCAGAATTACAGATGAGATAATTCCCCTAGAATTACAGATGAGATAATTTCCCCAGAATTACAGATGAGATAATTTCCCCAGAATTACAGATGAGATAATTCCCCCAGAATTACAGATGGGATAATTCCCCTAGAATTACAGATGGGACAATTTCCCCAGAATTACAGATGAGATAATTCCCCCAGAATTACAGATGGGATAATTCCCCTAGAATTACAGATGGGACAATTTCCCCAGAATTACAGATGAGATAATTTCCCCAGAATTACAGATGAGATAATTTCCCCAGAATTACAGATGAGATAATTTCCCCAGAATTACAGATGAGATAATTCCCCCAGGATTACAGATGAGATAATTCCCCCAGGATTACGATGAGATAATTCCCCCAGGATTACAGATGAGATAATTCCCCCAGGATTATAGATGAGATAATTTCCCCAGGATTACAGATGAGATAATTCCCCCAGAATTACAGATGAGATAATTCCCCCAGGATTACAGATGAGATAATTCCCCCAGGATTACAGATGGTATAATTCCCCCAGGATTACAGATGGGATAATTCCCCCAGAATTACAGATGGGACAATTTCCCCATGATTACAGATGGGATAATTCCTCCAGAATTACAGATGGGATAATTTCCCCATGATTACAGATGGGATAATTCCTCCAGAATTACAGATGGGATAATTCCCCCAGGATTACAGATGGGATAATTCCCCCAGGATTACAGATGGGATAATTCCCCCAGGATTACAGATGAGATAATTCCCCCAGAATTACAGATGGGATAATTCCCCCAGAATTACAGATGGGACAATTTCCCCAGAATTACAGATGAGATAATTTCCCCAGAATTACAGATGAGATAATTTCCCCAGAATTACAGACGAGATAATTCCCCCAGGATTACAGATGAGATAATTCCCCCAGGATTACAGATGAGATAATTCCCCCAGGATTACAGATGAGATAATTCCCCCAGGATTACAGATGAGATAATTCCCCCAAATTACAGATGGGATAATTTCCCCAGGATTACAGATGGGATAATTCCCCAGGATTACAGATGGGATAATTCCCCAGGATTACAGATGGGATAATTCCCCCAGGATTACAGATGGGATAATTCCCCAGGATTACAGATGGGATAATTCCCCAGGATTACAGATGGGATAATTCCCCAGGATTACAGATGGGATAATTCCCCCAGGATTACAGATGGGATAATTCCCCAGGATTACAGATGGGATAATTCCCCAGGATTACAGATGGGATAATTCCCCAGGATTACAGATGGGATAATTCCCCAGGATTACAGATGGGATAATTCCCCCAGGATTACAGATGGGATAATTCCCCAGGATTACAGATGGGATAATTCCCCAGGATTACAGATGGGATCATTCCCCAGGATTACAGATGGGATAATTCCCCCAGGATTACAGATGGGATAATTCCCCAGGATTACAGATGGGATAATTCCCCCAGGATTTCAGATGAAATAATTCCCCAGGATTACAGATGGGATAATTCCCCAGGATTACAGATGGGATAATTCCCCAGGATTACAGATGGGATAATTCCCCAGGATTACAGATGGGATAATTTCCCCAGGATTACAGATGGGATCATTCCCCAGGATTACAGATGGGATAATTCCCCCAGGATTACAGATGGGATAATTCCCCAGGATTACAGATGGGATAATTCCCCCAGGATTTCAGATGAAATAATTCCCCCAGGATTACAGATGGGATAATTCCCCCAGGATTTCAGATGAAATAATTCCCCCAGGATTACAGATGGGATAATTCCCCCAGGATTACAGATGAGATAACTTCCCCTGGATTAGAGATGGGATAATTCCCCCAGGATTACAGATGGGATAATTCCCCCAGGATTTCAGATGAAATAATTCCCCCAGGATTACAGATGGGATAATTCCCCCAGGATTTCAGATGAAATAATTCCCCCAGGATTACAGATGGGATAATTCCCCCAGGATTACAGATGGGATAATTCCCCCAGGATTACAGATGAGATAATTCCCACAGGATTACAGATGGGATAATTCCCCCAGGATTACAGATGAGATAATTCCCCCAGGATTACAGATGAGATAATTCCCCCAGGATTACAGATGAGATAATTCCCACAGGATTACAGATGAGATAATTCCCCCAGGATTACAGATGAGATAATTCCCACAGGATTACAGATGAGATAATTCCCCCAAGATTACAGATGGGATAATTTCCCCAGGATTACAGATGGGATAATTCCCTCAGGATAACAGATGAGATAATTCCCCCAGGATAACAGATGGGATAAATTCCCCTGGATTAGAGATGGGATAATTCCCTCAGGATAACAGATGAGATAATTCCCCCAGGATAACAGATGAGATAACTTCCCCAGGATTACAGATGGGATAATTCCTCCAGGATTACAGATGGGATAATTCCCTCAGGATAACAGATGAGATAATTCCCCCAGGATAACAGATGGGATAACTTCCCCTGGATTACAGATGAGATAATTCTCCCAGGATAACAGATGAGATAACTTCCCCAGGATTACAGATGGGATAATTCCTCCAGAATTACAGATGGGATAATTCCCCCAGGATTACAGATGGGATAATTCCCCCAGGATTACAGATGGGATAATTCCCCCAGGATTACAGATGGGATAATTCCCCCAGGATTACAGATGGGATAATTCCCCCAGGATTACAGATGGGATAATTCCCCCAGCATTACAGATGGGATAATTCCCGCAGGATTACAGATGGGATAATTCCCCCAGGATTACAGATGGGATAATTCCCGCAGGATTACAGATGGGATAATTTCCCCAAAATTACAGATGAGATAATTTCCCCAGGATTACAGATGGGATAATTCCCCCAGGATTACAGATGGGATAATTCCCCCAGCATTACAGATGGGATAATTCCCGCAGGATTACAGATGGGATAATTCCCCCAGGATTACAGATGGGATAATTCCCCCAGGATTACAGATGGGATAATTCCCCCAGCATTACAGATGGGATAATTCCCGCAGGATTACAGATGGGATAATTCCCCCAGGATTACAGATGGGATAATTCCCCCAGAATTACAGATGGGACAATTTCCCCAGAATTACAGATGAGATAATTTCCCCGGGATTACAGATGAGATAATTCCCCCAGGATTACAGATGAGATAATTCCCCCAGGATTACAGATGGGATAATTCCCCCAGCATTACAGATGGGATAATTCCCGCAGGATTACAGATGGGATAATTCCCCCAGGATTACAGATGGGATAATTCCCCCAGGATTACAGATGGGATAATTCCCCCAGCATTACAGATGGGATAATTCCCGCAGGATTACAGATGGGATAATTCCCCCAGGATTACAGATGGGATAATTCCCCCAGAATTACAGATGGGACAATTTCCCCAGAATTACAGATGAGATAATTCCCCCAGAATTACAGATGGGACAATTTCCCCAGAATTACAGATGAGATAATTTCCCCGGGATTACAGATGAGATAATTCCCCCAGGATTACAGATGAGATAATTCCCCCAGGATTACAGATGGGATAATTCCCCCAGGATTACAGATGGGATAATTCCCCCAGGATTACAGATGGGATAATTCCCCCAGGATTACAAATGGGATAATTCCCCCAGGATTACAGATGGGATAATTCCCCCAGGATTACAGATGGGATAATTCCCCCTGGATACAGATGATAATTTCCCCAGAATTACAGATGAGATAATTCCCCCAGGATTACAGATGGGATAATTCCCCAGAATTACAGATGAGATAATTCCCCCAGGATTACAGATGAGATAATTTCCCCAGAATTACAGATGAGATAATTTCTCCAGGATTACAGATGAGATATTTCCCCCAGGATTACAGATGAGATAATTCCCCCAGGATTACAGATGGGATAATTCCCCAGGATTACAGATGGGATAATTCCACCAGGATTATAGATGGGATAATTCCCCCAGGATGACAGATGATAATTTCCCCAGAATTACAGATGAGATCATTCCCCCAGGATTACAGATGAGATAATTCCCCCAGGATTACAGATGAGATAATTCCCCCAGGATTACAGATGAGATAATTCCCCCAGGATTACAGATGAGATAATTCCCCCAGGATTACAGATGGGATAATTTCCCCAGGATTACAGATGCGATAATTTCCCCAGAATTACAGATGAGATAATTTCCCCAGAATTACAGATGAGATAATTTCTCCAGGATTACAGATGAGATAATTTCCCCAGGATTACAGATGGGATAATTCCCCCAGGATTACAGATGGGATAATTCCCCCAGGATTACAGATGGGATAATTCCCCCAGGATTACAGATGGGATAATTCCCCCAGGATTACAGATGGGATAATTCCCCCAGGATTACAGATGAGATAATTTCGCCAGAATTACAGATGAGATAATTTCTCCAGGATTACAAATGGGATAATTCCCCCACAGGATTACAGATGGGATAATTCCCCCAGGATTACAGATGGGATAATTCCCCCAGGATTACAGATGAGATAATTTCGCCAGAATTACAGATGAGATAATTTCTCCAGGATTACAAATGGGATAATTCCCCCACAGGATTACAGATGGGATAATTCCCCCAGGATTACAGATGATAATTTCCCCAGAATTACAGATGAGATAATTCCCCCAGGATTACAGATGGGATAATTCCCCCTGGATTACAGATGGGATAATTCCCCCTGGATTACAGATGGGATAATTCCCCCTGGATTACAGATGGGATAATTTCCCCAGAATTACAGATGAGATAATTCCCCCAGGATTACAGATGGGATAATTCCCCCAGGATTACAGATGGGATAATTCCCCCAGGATTACAAATGGGATAATTCCCCCTGGATTACAGATGGGATAATTCCCCCTGGATTACAGATGATAATTTCCCCAGAATTACAGATGAGATAATTCCCCCAGGATTACAGATGGGATAATTCCCCCAGGATTACAGATGAGATAATTTCCCCAGAATTACAGATGAGATAATTTCTCCAGGATTACAGATGGGATAATTCCCCCAGGATTACAGATGAGATAATTTCCCCAGAATTACAGATGAGATAATTTCTCCAGGATTACAAATGGGATAATTCCCCCACAGGATTACAGATGGGATAATTCCCCCAGGATTACAGATGGGATAATTCCCCCTGGATTACAGATGATAATTTCCCCAGAATTACAGATGAGATAATTCCCCCAGGATTACAGATGGGATAATTCCCCCAGGATTACAGATGAGATAATTTCCCCAGAATTACAGATGAGATAATTTCTCCAGGATTACAGATGAGATATTTCCCCAGGATTACAGATGAGATAATTCCCCCAGGATTACAGATGAGATATTTCCCCAGGATTACAGATGGGATAATTTCCCCAGAATTACAGATGAGATAATTCCCCCAGGATTACAGATGGGATAATTCCCCCAGAATTACAGATGAGATAATTCCCCCAGGATTACAGATGGGATAATTCCCCCAGGATTACAGATGGGATAATTCCCCCTGGATTACAGATGATAATTTCCCCAGAATTACAGATGGGATAATTCCCCCAGGATTACAGATGGGATAATTTCCCCAGAATTACAGATGAGATCATTTCTCCAGGATTACAGATGGGATAATTCCCCCTGGATTACAGATGGGATAATTCCCCCTGGATTACAGATGATAATTTCCCCAGAATTACACATGAGATAATTCCCCCAGGATTACAGATGAGATCATTTCTCCAGGATTACAGATGGGATAATTCCCCCAGGATTACAGATGGGATAATTCCCCCTGGATTACAGATGATAATTTCCCCAGAATTACAGATGAGATAATTTCTCCAGGATTACAGATGAGATATTTCCCCCAGGATTACAGATGGGATAATTTCCCCAGAATTACAGATGAGATCATTCCCCCAGGATTACAGATGGGATAATTCCCCCTGGATTACAGATGAGATATTTCCCCCAGGATTACAGATGGGATAATTTCCCCAGAATTACAGATGAGATCATTCCCCCAGGATTACAGATGGGATAATTCCCCCTGGATTACAGATGGGATAATTCCCCCAGGATTACAGATGATAATTTCCCCAGAATTACAGATGAGATCATTCCCCCAGGATTACAGATGGGATAATTCCCCCTGGATTACAGATGAGATAATTCCCCCAGGATTACAGATGGGATAATTCCCCCAGGATTGCAGATGAGATAATTCCCCCAGGATTACAGATGGGATAATTTCCCCAGAATTACAGATGAGATAATTCCCCCAGGATTACAGATGGGATAATTCCCCCAGGATTATAGATGGGATAATTCCCCCAGGATGACAGATGATAATTTCCCCAGAATTACAGATGAGATAATTCCCCCAGGATTACAGATGGGATAATTCCCCCAGGATTACAGATGGGATAATTCCCCCAGGATTACAGATGGGATAATTCCCCCAGGATTACAGATGGGATAATACCCCCAGAATTACAGATGAGATAATTCTCCCAGGATTACAGATGGGATAATTCCCCCAGGATTACAGATGAGATAATTCCCCCAGAATTACAGATGAGATAATTCCCACAGGATTACAGATGAGATAATTCCCCCAGGATTACAGATGAGATAATTCCCCCAGGATTACAGATGGGATAATTTCCCCAGGATTACAGATGGGATAATTCCCCCAGGATTAGAGATGAGATAATTCCCCCAGGATTACAGATGAGATAATTTCCCCAGGATTACAGATGAGATAATTCCCCCAGGATTACAGATGAGATAATTCCCCCAGGATTACAGATGAGATAATTCCCCCAGAATTACAGATGAGATAATTCCCCCAGGATTACAGATGATAATTCCCCCAGGATTACAGATGAGATAATTCCCCCAAGATTACAGATGGGATAATTCCCCCAGGATTACAGATGGGATAATTCCCCCAGGATTACAGATGGGATAATTTCCCCAGGATTACAGATGGGATAATTCCACCGGGAAATACAGATGGGATAATTTCCCCAGAATTACAGATGAGATAATTCCCGCAGGATTACAGATGTGATAATTCCCCCAGCATTACAGATGGGATAATTCCCGCAGGATTACAGATGGGATAATTCCCCCAGGATTACAGATGGGATAATTCCCGCAGGATTACAGATGGGATAATTTCCCCAAAATTACAGATGAGATAATTTCCCCAGGATTACAGATGGGATAATTCCCCCAGGATTACAGATGGGATAATTCCCCCAGAATTACAGATGGGACAATTTCCCCAAAATTACAGATGAGATAATTTCCCCAGGATTACAGATGAGATAATTTCCCCAGGATTACAGATGAGATAATTTCCCCAGAATTACAGATGAGATAATTCCCCCAGGATTACAGATGAGATAATTCCCCAGGATTACAGATGGGATAATTCCCCCAGGATTACAAATGGGATAATTCCCCCAGGATTCCAGATGGGATAATTTCCCCAGAATTACAGATGAGATAATTTCCCCAGAATTACAGATGAGATAATTTCTCCAGGATTACAGATGAGATAATTCCCCCAGGATTACAGATGGGATAATTCCCCCAGGATTATAGATGGGATAATTCCCCCAGGATGACAGATGATAATTTCCCCAGAATTACAGATGAGATCATTCCCCCAGGATTACAGATGAGATAATTCCCCCAGGATTACAGATGGGATAATTCCCCCAGGATTACAGATGAGATAATTCCCCCAGGATTACAGATGAGATAATTTCCCCAGAATTACAGATGAGATAATTTCCCCAGAATTACAGATGAGATAATTTCTCCAGGATTACAGATGGGATAATTCCCCCAGGATTACAGATGGGATAATTCCCCCAGGATTATAGATGGGATAATTCCCCCAGGATGACAGATGATAATTTCCCCAGAATTACAGATGAGATAATTTCTCCAGAATTACAGATGAGATAATTTCTCCAGGATTGCAGATGGGATAATTCCCCCAGGATTACAGATGAGATAATTTCCCCAGAATTACAGATGAGATAATTTCCCCAGAATTACAGATGAGATAATTCCCCCAGGATTACAGATGGGATAATTTCTCCAGAATTACAGATGGGATAATTCCCCCAGAATTACAGATGAGATAATTTCCCCAGAATTACAGATGAGATAATTTCCCCAGAATTACAGATGAGATAATTCCCCCAGAATTACAGATGGGATAATTCCCCCAGGATTACAGATGGGATAATTCCCCCAGCATTACAGATGGGATAATTCCCGCAGGATTACAGATGGGATAATTCCCCCAGGATTACAGATGGGATAATTACCGCAGGATTACAGATGGGATTATTTCCCCAAAATTACAGATGAGATAATTTCCCCAGGATTACAGATGGGATAATTCCCCCAGGATTACAGATGGGATAATTCCCCCAGCATTAGAGATGGGATAATTCCCGCAGGATTACAGATGGGATAATTCCCCCAGGATTACAGATGGGATAATTCCCGCAGGATTACAGATGGGATAATTTCCCAAAAATTACAGATGGGATAATTCCCCCAGGATTACAGATGGGATAATTCCCCCAGAATTACAGATGGGACAATTTCCCCAGAATTACAGATGAGATAATTTCTCCAGGATTACAGATGGGATAATTCCCCCAGGATTACAGATGGGATAATTCCCCCAGGATTATAGATGGGATAATTCCCCCAGGATGACAGATGATAATTTCCCCAGAATTACAGATGAGATAATTTCTCCAGAATTACAGATGAGATAATTTCTCCAGGATTGCAGATGGGATAATTCCCCCAGGATTACAGATGAGATAATTTCCCCAGAATTACAGATGAGATAATTTCCCCAGAATTACAGATGAGATAATTCCCCCAGGATTACAGATGGGATAATTTCTCCAGAATTACAGATGGGATAATTCCCCCAGAATTACAGATGAGATAATTTCCCCAGAATTACAGATGAGATAATTTCCCCAGAATTACAGATGAGATAATTCCCCCAGAATTACAGATGGGATAATTCCCCCAGGATTACAGATGGGATAATTCCCCCAGCATTACAGATGGGATAATTCCCGCAGGATTACAGATGGGATAATTCCCCCAGGATTACAGATGGGATAATTACCGCAGGATTACAGATGGGATTATTTCCCCAAAATTACAGATGAGATAATTTCCCCAGGATTACAGATGGGATAATTCCCCCAGGATTACAGATGGGATAATTCCCCCAGCATTAGAGATGGGATAATTCCCGCAGGATTACAGATGGGATAATTCCCCCAGGATTACAGATGGGATAATTCCCGCAGGATTACAGATGGGATAATTTCCCAAAAATTACAGATGGGATAATTCCCCCAGGATTACAGATGGGATAATTCCCCCAGAATTACAGATGGGACAATTTCCCCAGAATTACAGATGAGATAATTTCCCCAGGATTACAGATGAGATAATTCCCCCAGGATTACAGATGAGATAATTCCCCCAGGATTACAGATGGGATAATTCCCCCAGGATTACAGATGGGATAATTCCCCCAGGATTACAGATGGGATAATTCCCCCAGGATTACAAATGGGATAATTCCCCCAGGATTACAGATGGGATAATTCCCCCAGGATTACAGATGGGATAATTCCCCCTGGATTACAGATCATAATTTCCCCAGAATTACAGATGAGATAATTCCCCCAGGATTACAGATGGGATAATTCCCCAGAATTACAGATGAGATAATTCCCCCAGGATTACAGATGAGATAATTTCCCCAGAATTACAGATGAGATAATTTCTCCAGGATTACAGATGAGATATTTCCCCCAGGATTACAGATGAGATAATTCCCCCAGGATTACAGATGGGATAATTCCCCAGGATTACAGATGGGATAATTCCACCAGGATTATAGATGGGATAATTCCCCCAGGATGACAGATGATAATTTCCCCAGAATTACAGATGAGATCATTCCCCCAGGATTACAGATGAGATAATTCCCCCAGGATTACAGATGAGATAATTCCCCCAGGATTACAGATGAGATAATTCCCCCAGGATTACAGATGAGATAATTCCCCCAGGATTACAGATGAGATAATTCCCCCAGGATTACAGATGGGATAATTTCCCCAGGATTACAGATGAGATAATTTCTCCAGGATTACAGATGAGATAATTTCTCCAGGATTACAGATGAGATAATTCCCCCAGGATTACAGATGGGATAATTCCCCCAGGATTACAGATGGGATAATTTCCCCAGGATTACAGATGAGATAATTTCTCCAGGATTACAGATGAGATAATTTCTCCAGGATTACAGATGGGATAATTCCCCCAGGATTACAGATGGGATAATTCCCCCAGGATTACAGATGGGATAATTCCCCCAGGATTACAGATGGGATAATTCCCCCTGGATTACAGATGATAATTTCCCCAGAATTACAGATGGGATAATTCCCCCAGGATTACAGATGAGATAATTTCTCCAGGATTACAGATGGGATAATTCCCCCAGGATTACAAATGGGATAATTCCCCCAGGATTACAGATGGGATAATTCCCCCAGGATTACAGATGGGATAATTCCCCCTGGATTACAGATGATAATTTCCCCAGAATTACAGATGAGATAATTCCCCCAGGATTACAGATGGGATAATTCCCCCAGGATTACAGATGAGATAATTTCCCCAGAATTACAGATGAGATAATTTCCCCAGAATTACAGATGAGATAATTCCCCCAGGATTACAGATGATAATTCCCCCAGGATTACAGATGAGATAATTCCCCCAAGATTACAGATGGGATAATTCCCCCAGGATTACAGATGGGATAATTCCCCCAGGATTACAGATGGGATAATTTCCCCAGGATTACAGATGGGATAATTCCACCAGGAAATACAGATGGGATAATTTCCCCAGAATTACAGATGAGATAATTCCCGCAGGATTACAGATGTGATAATTCCCCCAGCATTACAGATGGGATAATTCCCGCAGGATTACAGATGGGATAATTCCCCCAGGATTACAGATGGGATAATTCCCGCAGGATTACAGATGGGATAATTTCCCCAAAATTACAGATGAGATAATTTCCCCAGGATTACAGATGGGATAATTCCCCCAGGATTACAGATGGGATAATTCCCCCAGAATTACAGATGGGACAATTTCCCCAAAATTACAGATGAGATAATTTCCCCAGGATTACAGATGAGATAATTTCCCCAGGATTACAGATGAGATAATTTCCCCAGAATTACAGATGAGATAATTCCCCCAGGATTACAGATGAGATAATTCCCCAGGATTACAGATGGGATAATTCCCCCAGGATTACAAATGGGATAATTCCCCCAGGATTACAGATGGGATAATTTCCCCAGAATTACAGATGAGATAATTTCCCCAGAATTACAGATGAGATAATTTCTCCAGGATTACAGATGAGATAATTCCCCCAGGATTACAGATGGGATAATTCCCCCAGGATTATAGATGGGATAATTCCCCCAGGATGACAGATGATAATTTCCCCAGAATTACAGATGAGATCATTCCCCCAGGATTACAGATGAGATAATTCCCCCAGGATTACAGATGGGATAATTCCCCCAGGATTACAGATGAGATAATTCCCCCAGGATTACAGATGAGATAATTTCCCCAGAATTACAGATGAGATAATTTCCCCAGAATTACAGATGAGATAATTTCTCCAGGATTACAGATGGGATAATTCCCCCAGGATTACAGATGGGATAATTCCCCCAGGATTATAGATGGGATAATTCCCCCAGGATGACAGATGATAATTTCCCCAGAATTACAGATGAGATAATTTCTCCAGAATTACAGATGAGATAATTTCTCCAGGATTGCAGATGGGATAATTCCCCCAGGATTACAGATGAGATAATTTCCCCAGAATTACAGATGAGATAATTTCCCCAGAATTACAGATGAGATAATTCCCCCAGGATTACAGATGGGATAATTTCTCCAGAATTACAGATGGGATAATTCCCCCAGAATTACAGATGAGATAATTTCCCCAGAATTACAGATGAGATAATTTCTCCAGAATTACAGATGAGATAATTCCCCCAGAATTACAGATGGGATAATTCCCCCAGGATTACAGATGGGATAATTCCCCCAGCATTACAGATGGTTGCATTCCCGCAGGATTACAGATGGGATAATTCCCCCAGGATTACAGATGGGATAATTACCGCAGGATTACAGATGGGATTATTTCCCCAAAATTACAGATGAGATAATTTCCCCAGGATTACAGATGGGATAATTCCCCCAGGATTACAGATGGGATAATTCCCCCAGCATTAGAGATGGGATAATTCCCGCAGGATTACAGATGGGATAATTCCCCCAGGATTACAGATGGGATAATTCCCGCAGGATTACAGATGGGATAATTTCCCAAAAATTACAGATGGGATAATTCCCCCAGGATTACAGATGGGATAATTCCCCCAGAATTACAGATGGGACAATTTCCCCAGAATTACAGATGAGATAATTTCCCCAGGATTACAGATGAGATAATTCCCCCAGGATTACAGATGAGATAATTCCCCCAGGATTACAGATGGGATAATTCCCCCAGGATTACAGATGGGATAATTCCCCCAGGATTACAGATGGGATAATTCCCCCAGGATTACAAATGGGATAATTCCCCCAGGATTACAGATGGGATAATTCCCCCAGGATTACAGATGGGATAATTCCCCCTGGATTACAGATGATAATTTCCCCAGAATTACAGATGAGATAATTCCCCCAGGATTACAGATGGGATAATTCCCCAGAATTACAGATGAGATAATTCCCCCAGGATTACAGATGAGATAATTTCCCCAGAATTACAGATGAGATAATTTCTCCAGGATTACAGATGAGATATTTCCCCCAGGATTACAGATGAGATAATTCCCCCAGGATTACAGATGGGATAATTCCCCAGGATTACAGATGGGATAATTCCACCAGGATTATAGATGGGATAATTCCCCCAGGATGACAGATGATAATTTCCCCAGAATTACAGATGAGATCATTCCCCCAGGATTACAGATGAGATAATTCCCCCAGGATTACAGATGAGATAATTCCCCCAGGATTACAGATGAGATAATTCCCCCAGGATTACAGATGAGATAATTCCCCCAGGATTACAGATGAGATAATTCCCCCAGGATTACAGATGGGATAATTTCCCCAGGATTACAGATGAGATAATTTCTCCAGGATTACAGATGAGATAATTTCTCCAGGATTACAGATGAGATAATTCCCCCAGGATTACAGATGGGATAATTCCCCCAGGATTACAGATGGGATAATTTCCCCAGGATTACAGATGAGATAATTTCTCCAGGATTACAGATGAGATAATTTCTCCAGGATTACAGATGGGATAATTCCCCCAGGATTACAGATGGGATAATTCCCCCAGGATTACAGATGGGATAATTCCCCCAGGATTACAGATGGGATAATTCCCCCAGGATTACAGATGGGATAATTCCCCCTGGATTACAGATGATAATTTCCCCAGAATTACAGATGGGATAATTCCCCCAGGATTACAGATGAGATAATTTCTCCAGGATTACAGATGGGATAATTCCCCCAGGATTACAAATGGGATAATTCCCCCAGGATTACAGATGGGATAATTCCCCCAGGATTACAGATGGGATAATTCCCCCTGGATTACAGATGATAATTTCCCCAGAATTACAGATGGGATAATTCCCCCAGGATTACAGATGGGATAATTCCCCCAGGATTACAGATGGGATAATTCCCCCTGGATTACAGATGATAATTTCTCCAGGATTACAGATGAGATAATTTCTCCAGGATTACAGATGGGATAATTCCCCCAGGATTACAGATGGGATAATTCCCCCAGGATTACAGATGGGATAATTCCCCCAGGATTACAGATGGGATAATTCCCCCAGGATTACAGATGGGATAATTCCCCCTGGATTACAGATGATAATTTCCCCAGAATTACAGATGGGATAATTCCCCCAGGATTACAGATGAGATAATTTCTCCAGGATTACAGATGGGATAATTCCCCCAGGATTACAAATGGGATAATTCCCCCAGGATTACAGATGGGATAATTCCCCCAGGATTACAGATGGGATAATTCCCCCTGGATTACAGATGAGATAATTCCCCCAGGATTACAGATGGGATAATTCCCCCAGGATTACAGATGAGATAATTTCCCCAGAATTACAGATGAGATAATTTCTCCAGGATTACAGATGAGATATTTTCCCAGGATTACAGATGGGATAATTTCCCCAAGAATTACAGATGAGATAATTCCCCCAGGATTACAGATGAGATAATTTCCCCAGAATTACAGATGAGATAATTTCTCCAGGATTACAGATGAGATATTTCCCCAGGATTACAGATGGGATAATTTCCCCAGAATTACAGATGAGATAATTCCCCCAGGATTACAGATGAGATAATTCCCCCAGGATTACAAATGGGATAATTCCCCCAGGATTACAGATGGGATAATTCCCCCAGGATTACAGATGGGATAATTCCCCCTGGATTACAGATGATAATTTCCCCAGAATTACAGATGAGATAATTCCCCCAGGATTACAGATGGGATAATTCCCCCAGGATTACAGATGGGATAATTTCCCCAGAATTACAGATGAGATCATTTCTCCAGGATTACAGATGGGATAATTCCCCCAGGATTACAGATGGGATAATTCCCCCTGGATTACAGATGATAATTTCCCCAGAATTACAGATGAGATAATTCCCCCAGGATTACAGATGAGATCATTTCTCCAGGATTACAGATGGGATAATTCCCCCAGGATTACAGATGGGATAATTCCCCCTGGATTACAGATGATAATTTCCCCAGAATTACAGATGAGATAATTTCTCCAGGATTACAGATGAGATATTTCCCCCAGGATTACAGATGAGATAATTTCTCCAGGATTACAGATGGGATAATTCCCCCAGGATTATAGATGGGATAATTCCCCCAGGATGACAGATGATAATTCCCCCAGGATTATAGATGGGATAATTCCCCCAGGATTACAGATGGGATAATTTCCCCAGAATTACAGATGAGATAATTTCCCCAGAATTACAGATGAGATAATTTCTCCAGGATTACAGATGGGATAATTCCCCCAGGATTATAGATGGGATAATTCCCCCAGGATGACAGATGATAATTTCCCCAGAATTACAGATGAGATCATTCCCCCAGGATTACAGATGGGATAATTTCTCCAGAATTACAGATGAGATAATTTCTCCAGGATTACAGATGGGATAATTCCCCCAGGATTACAGATGAGATAATTTCCCCAGAATTACAGATGAGATAATTTCCCCAGAATTACAGATGAGATAATTCCCCCAGGATTACAGATGAGATAATTCCCCCAGGATTACAGATGAGATAATTCCCCCAGGATTACAGATGGGATAATTTCCCCAGGATTACAGATGGGATAATTCCCCCAGGATTACAGATGAGATAATTCCCCCAGGATTACAGATGGGATAATTCCCCCAGGATTACAGATGAGATAATTCCCCCAGGATTACAGATGAGATAATTCCCCCAGGATTACAGATGAGATAATTCCCCCAGGATTACAGATGGGATAATTTCCCCAGGATTACAGATGGGATAATTCCCCCAGGATTACAGATGAGATAATTCCCCCAGGATTACAGATGGGATAATTCCCCCAGGATTACAGATGAGATAATTCCCCCAGAATTACAGATGAGATAATTTCCCCAGGATTACAGATGGGATAATTCCCCCAGGATTACAGATGAGATAATTCCCCCAGGATTACAGATGGGATAATTTCCCCAGGATTACAGATGGGATAATTCCCCCAGGATTACAGATGAGATAATTCCCCCAGGATTACAGATGGGATAATTCCCCCAGGATTACAGATGGGATAATTCCCCCAGGATTACAGATGAGATAATTCCCCCAGAATTACAGATGAGATCATTCCCCCAGGATTACAGATGAGATAATTCCCCCAGGATTACAGATGGGATAATTCCCACAGGATTACAGATGAGATAATTCCCCAGAATTACAGATGAGATAATTCCCCCAGGATTACAGATGAGATAATTTCCCCAGAATTACAGATGAGATAATTTCCCCAGAATTACAGATGAGATAATTTCTCCAGGATTACAGATGAGATAATTCCCCCAGGATTACAGATGGGATAATTCCCCCAGGATTATAGATGGGATAATTCCCCCAGGATTACAGATGATAATTTCCCCAGAATTACAGATGAGATAATTCCCCCAGGATGACAGATGATAATTTCCCCAGAATTACAGATGAGATCATTCCCCCAGGATTACAGATGAGATAATTCCCCCAGGATTACAGATGGGATAATTTCTCCAGGATTACAGATGGGATAATTTCCCCAGAATTACAGATGAGATAATTTCTCCAGGATTACAGATGGGATAATTTCCCCAGAATTACAGATGAGATAATTTCCCCAGAATTACAGATGAGATAATTTCTCCAGGATTACAGATGGGATAATTCCCCCAGGATTATAGATGGGATAATTCCCCCAGGATGACAGATGATAATTTCCCCAGAATTACAGATGAGATCATTCCCCCAGGATTACAGATGGGATAATTTCTCCAGAATTACAGATGAGATAATTTCTCCAGGATTACAGATGGGATAATTCCCCCAGGATTACAGATGAGATAATTTCCCCAGAATTACAGATGAGATAATTTCCCCAGAATTACAGATGAGATAATTCCCCCAGGATTACAGATGAGATAATTCCCCCAGGATTACAGATGAGATAATTCCCCCAGGATTACAGATGGGATAATTTCCCCAGGATTACAGATGGGATAATTCCCCCAGGATTACAGATGAGATAATTCCCCCAGGATTACAGATGGGATAATTCCCCCAGGATTACAGATGAGATAATTCCCCCAGGATTACAGATGAGATAATTCCCCCAGGATTACAGATGAGATAATTCCCCCAGGATTACAGATGGGATAATTTCCCCAGGATTACAGATGGGATAATTCCCCCAGGATTACAGATGAGATAATTCCCCCAGGATTACAGATGGGATAATTCCCCCAGGATTACAGATGAGATAATTCCCCCAGAATTACAGATGAGATAATTTCCCCAGGATTACAGATGGGATAATTCCCCCAGGATTACAGATGAGATAATTCCCCCAGGATTACAGATGGGATAATTTCCCCAGGATTACAGATGGGATAATTCCCCCAGGATTACAGATGAGATAATTCCCCCAGGATTACAGATGGGATAATTCCCCCAGGATTACAGATGGGATAATTCCCCCAGGATTACAGATGAGATAATTCCCCCAGAATTACAGATGAGATCATTCCCCCAGGATTACAGATGAGATAATTCCCCCAGGATTACAGATGGGATAATTCCCACAGGATTACAGATGAGATAATTCCCCAGAATTACAGATGAGATAATTCCCCCAGGATTACAGATAAGATAATTTCCCCAGAATTACAGATGAGATAATTTCCCCAGAATTACAGATGAGATAATTTCTCCAGGATTACAGATGAGATAATTCCCCCAGGATTACAGATGGGATAATTCCCCCAGGATTATAGATGGGATAATTCCCCCAGGATTACAGATGATAATTTCCCCAGAATTACAGATGAGATAATTCCCCCAGGATGACAGATGATAATTTCCCCAGAATTACAGATGAGATCATTCCCCCAGGATTACAGATGAGATAATTCCCCCAGGATTACAGATGGGATAATTCCCCCAGGATTATAGATGAGATAATTCCCCCAGGATTACAGATGGGATAATTTCCCCAGGATTACAGATGGGATAATTCCCCCAGGATTACAGATGGGATAATTCCCCCAGGATTACAGATGGGATAATTCCCCCAGGATTACAGATGAGATAATTCCCCCAGGATTACAGATGGGATAATTCCCCCAGGATTACAGATGGGATAATTCCCCCAGGATTACAGATGAGATAATTCCCCCAGAATTACAGATGAGATAATTCCCCCAGGATTATAGATGGGATCATTCCCCCAGAATTACAGAGTTACATGCCAGAAGGGGAACAAACACCAGAAACGGATTGGACCAGGCGCCACCAGGATTTGGAGGAAGGAGACAGGTTTGAGAGTTCATTCTTGAGTGTGGAGAGATAGTGCTTCCTGGCACTCCTGAGGGTAGACACAGAAAGTTACATGTTGAGTTACATGTCACATGTAATTACATTACATTACATTACATTGCAGTTACATGTTACATGTTCAGTTACATGTTGATTTGAAGCCGAGCCAGGCCCAGAGAGTTACATGTTGATTTGAAGCCGAGCCAGGCCCAGAGATTTACATGTTGATTTGAAGCTGAGCCAGGCCCAGTGAGTTGCATGTTGATTTGAAGCCAAGCTAGGCCCAGGGAGTTACATGTTGACACATGAGTTACATGTTGAAAAAACATCAGCAATGCAAACCTGATCAATTGACATCTGTTGCCATGGGGATGAAGGGATGACAGAATGAAACATAAATCGGAATGAAATTTTTTGCCTCATTCGTTCAATTGAAGGATATTTCTGAAAATTAAAACACTGAAATTAAAATTACTGTTTAAAAATAAAGGTGTTCATCTCGTAAATGTTAATTGTTTGAATTGCGAGTTATCTTATTTTAATGTTTCTAGTTATTTGTAATTAAACTTCCGATCGAGTTATCCGTTGTCCTCTCTGTCTCTATGGTTACAATTGTTCTCAGCGTCATAATTGAACCCACAATTGCTGTTCCTTCCATTGTTCGTGAGAAGTGAAACATGAAGGTTGTGTCTCGTCTCATCGCGCTGTTTTTGCTCGTACTCTTATCAATTACCATCTTTCACCCCATTTACCACCATGTACGGGGTGACATCTTCAAAGAGGTGAGTTTTAAAGGGACAGTTTCTTCATGTAATTTTCCCGATATTTATCCACCGAGTTCTCCGTCCAATGTTGAATATTAAATTGATGTGGTGTTGACATGACATAGACTTGATGGGACAAATGACCTTCTCCTGTGTAAAAGTTCCTCTCTTGTCCTTCATGTGTTCAAGTACCGAGAAGGTTCCGTCGTTCGACTCGTTCTTTTTCCTTTTCCATTAAAACTAAACTCTCACCAAAATGTCCACTTTGTGCGATGGTCGTTGCGCGTTTCCGGGAGGACTTCGGTGTCCGCATTTGGGACGTGTCGACGTCATGGCATCATGCCACTATCGGATCGCGATCGCGTGCTTGCGTGGCCGGCTGACGGCTGTTGTGCCGACGTTCGCCCGTTGGTTGCCGCGTTCGTGGCCTCGCGCGTTCCATCGCCGACCACCCACGATCTCCAAAGCGCCGAGCAGAGACGACAGCGGCTGGAACCGTGGTCCTTCGGACGGGGCGAGGCGCGAGCGTTTGAGAGTTTGGGTGCGAGAGGACCGGGGCCGGCGAGCGAGTCGCGTCGGGGAGACCCCCTTCCCGTACCACGTGTCGGGGCCTAGCTGTTCGATGCCTGCACCATCTCCACGCCATGCTCCCGAGCGAGCAAAGCTAAGAACGCACCACAAGCACACACACCCTCCTTGTTCATTTCGTTTTGTTTGTTTAATAAGTCTGTCGAGTGGGAGTACTCCATATAGGGGGTTTAGAGCATCATAGCATAGCGCGGCATTTCTTTGTTCTCAGAACCGTTAATTAATCATTGTATTTTCTGTATAATTATACTTGAACGCAGTTTTCCGTATGATTTATTTAATATGCAGCAGCATTGGAGACGCCCTGAGAACAGGTTGGACTGCAGGGGTCTTGCGCCGCCCCTCCACCCTGCACAATTGTGTATAGCTTTCTATCTTCGAGTCCGCCATTGAGTTTTCGCCTCGAGAGCTAAGGCCTTCGCGATCGGCCTCCGTGACCGCCTGATTTTCATCAGAGGCGGCCGCACGACAAATGTTTGTCAGGCAGTTGGGATTCGAACCTCGCGGACAATTTTTTTGTCCGGAGGTAGCGAGTCGACGCCGGCTGGGTGAAAAATCCCGCCCAGCATTTGGAACCGAAATTTGTTCATCGTGTCGAGGCGGAGAAATTTGCATCGTCGATTCGGCACACGAAGCGCGATATCGCGTCTTCGGAAAATGTAAATTTTATTTGTGAGGTAAAAATAAATACGCGCGCGGGAAACGACTTTTCCTCAAAGCGGATGTCGGAGGTCGGTGAAATGGAGGTGCGTTGCGAGGCTTCTGTCAGCTCAGAAGGTGAACTGGAGCCTGGAGGTAGGGGAATTGGAGGTTAGTCTTGGAACCTCCCCCGTCCTGAGCACCAACCCATCCTCCTCCCCTCCCGTGGAGCCGGGAACAATTGGAGCGGCCGCGATACCCGACCAGATTTGGGATCGATTATTCAGGGAGATTAAGGGAATGAGTGAAAAAATGTATTCCCAAAGGAATGAAATGAGGGAAATGAACGATAAATTTGAGGGAATGAATGCTCAGAATGAGCGATTAAATAACAAAATGGATGGAATGAAATAGGGATTTTATGTTAGAGATGACCAATAAAATGGAGTCCCAGGGGAATGAATATAGGGAAGGAATGAAGGGAATGAGTGATCGATTGGAAGGACACAGTGAAGGAATGGGAAAGAAAATTGATGGGTTGAAGGGGGAATTGAATGCCCAGAGTGATAAAATTGATGGATTGAGGGGGGAATTAAAGGAACAGATGGATAGGATGGAAAACAGATTTGATAAAATAGAGGAAATAACAACAACTGGGGGAACGAATTGATAACATTGAGGGGAAAATGCAAAATCAAATTACAGACGGACTGGGTGAATTTGAGGGCAAAGTAGAAACTAAATTCGGTGAAATGGAAAAGTCCATGGGGATAGAGTTAGAGCTAAAGAGGGAAGAATTAACATCGAAAATAGAAGAGGGCATGACCCAGGCTGTCCGAATGGGGGGGAAATTGGAGGATAGAATTGGCGCCACAAATACCAGAATTGATAAAGTAAATGGAGATCTGGAAGGCCATCGGGGCCGGGTGGATGCCAGAATGCGGCAACAGGTAGAGGAATGGGGACTCCTCAAACAACAAGGGGTCGAATTGGCCGAGGAGGTAACAGGGTTGGAAGCCCGTGTAACGGAGCAGGAGTGGGTGTTTGTTGATAAAGGCCCGTGGGGGCCGCAATTGACTGATGACAGGCTGAGTGATTTGATGAAGGGGCGACTGGAGGCCTGGGACAATACCATCAAAGGAGAGGTTGCTCGGGTCAAACAGTCTGAGGGGAAGAGGTGAGTCGGTCCGTTAAGGATCTCCAGGACGAGATTAAGGTGACCCAAGGGACCCTCCCCACAAACCACATTTGGGCACCAGAGACTCCGAAACCGATTACCCAGTTGGGGGGTGTTTTGGCCTCGGGCTGGATTTGGACAGAGGGGAATCGGGGAGTAGAGTCTCTGGAAAGGCAATCCCCCTTGTGCATTTTGATGGGTCGGGGAGTTTGGAGGCTTTCCTGACACAATTTGAATGTGTGTCTCAGCTCAATGGTTGGGGAGAGCAGGAGCGCATGGGGAATCTGGTGGCAACACTGAGGGGGTCAGCCGCAGACGTGCTAATCGTAGTCCCAGAGGGAATATTGACCAGTAAGGGCAACTGTGATGCCTTGAACCACAGGTATGGGACAAGTGCGAGGTGCGACCTGGTCAGGGCACAGCTGCTGCATCGTAGGCAGAAACCAAACGAGACGTTGCAGGAGATGGCCCAGGATATTTACCAATCTGTGAGGATTGCATACCGGGACCTACCCGCACAAGCGTGGGATAAGCTGGTGATAGAGAAATTTATGGCGGCTCTTCCTGACCCCGAGGTCCGGATTCTGGTGGAGTTGCAGGACCCGGCCACGGTGCACCGAGCAGTGGAATGCGCGGCGAGACTGACCTTTTTGAGGAGGTCGAACCGCGCATCAGAGAGGGCACCTGTGACGGTACGGCAGGCGGAGGTGCGGGACCAGGCAGAGAAGCCGGAGGATATGGTCATAGGCCGAATGTTAAGGGGGATCAGCCGCCAGCTGTCAGGTTTGACAGGGGGTAAATTTGCAGGGGGTGAGTCACGGCAGTCTGGTCCAGGTTTGCCATCAGGACGGCCTGATTTTCATCAGGATGGTCCGGGAGTAAGGGATGCTCCGCCTGGGTACCAGAGCGGTCCGTTCATGGGGACTTGTTTTAGATGTGGGAGAAGGGGGCACCGGCAGAGGGATTGTCGGCAACCACCTGGGCCACCTCCTCCTAACAGGCTTCACAGTCCAGACAGGTGGGGGCCCCCAGTGGGTCCACAGGTGCCAGAAAGAGGACCATCACCTATGCCTGGGCCTGTCGCAATAGAGTGTGCGGGAAACTAGAATGAGCTGAGCGTACGGGGCCATGCTCGGCTGGGATTGAGTTTCCTGGTGGAACACGACTGCCAACTAGACTTTGGGCATGGTCATATGTAGTTGGGCACTGAGAGGCTGCAGTTGGTGGGAATGGGGGATGACCAGGAGGTGCAGGGGACGTGGCTAGAGGTGCCACACACTGTGACCGTGCCTCCCAGGTCCGAGACAGTGGTGATGGCAGAGTTAGCAGCAGGTACTCAACCCATTGGCCAGCTGAGGCTTGTGGAGTCGTGGTCCTCGCAGGGGACCGAGGGATTGATGGTGGGTTGCACCCTCGTAGACACCCGTGGGCCTATGTTGGCAGTTAGGCTGCTCATCTTGTCCGACAGCCCTCGCACTGTAAGGGGCGGAGCCATCGTAGCCAAATGCAGTCGTGTAGTAGAGGTCACTGGAGGAAGTGGATTCACATGCTTGCCAGTACAGCCGGAAAGAGGGGAAATTTTGGGGAAATGTGATTGGCCAGAGGGAGTGTGGGACATGATGACACGCTCTGAAGAGGGCCCAACATCGGAGCAGGTAGAGATATTGCACAATTTGGTTGGTAAGAACTTAGATGTTTTTTTCTCTCTCTCCCGAGGATGTTGGACGCACAGGTCTTGTCAGGCACCAAATTAGCACTGGCGAGGCGAGGCCGGTTTAATTTGAAGCCACGCCCAAGCCAGGCCCAGAGTTGCGTGTTGATTTGAAGCCACGCCAGGCCCAGAGAGTGAGATGTTGATTTGAAGCCAAGCCAGGCCCAGAGAGTGATATATTGATTTGAAGCCAAGCCAGGCCCAGAGAGTGACATGTTGATTTTAAGCGAAGCCAGGACCAGAGAGTGACATGTTGCTTTGAAGCCAAGCCAGGCCCAGAGAGTGACATGTTGATTTGAAGCGAAGCCAGGCCCAGGGAGTTTCATGTTGATTTGAAGCCAAGCCAGGCCCATGGAGTTTCATGTTGATTTGAAGCCAAGCCAGGCCCAGAGAGTGACGTTGATTTGAAGGCAAGCCAGGCCCAGTGAGGTACATGCTGATTTGAAGCCAAGCCAGGCCCATGGAGTTTCATGTTGATTTGAAGCGAAGCCAGGCCCATGGAGTTTCATGTTGATTTGAAGCCAAGCCAGGCCCAGACAGTGACGTTGATTTGAAGCCAAGCCAGGCCCAGGGAGTTACATGTTGATTTGAAGACACGCCGGGCCCAGGGAGTTTCATGTTGAAAAAACATCAGTAATGCAAACCTGATCAATTAACATCTGTTGCCATGGGGATGAAGGGATGACAGAATGAAACATAAATAGGAAATAATTTTTTTGCCTCATTCGTTCAATTGAAGGATATGTCTGAAAATTAAAATATTGAAATTAAAATGACTGTTTATAAATCAAAGTGTTCATCAAGTAAATTTTAAATGTTTTAATTGCGAGTTATCTTATTTTAACGTTTATAGTTATTTGTAATTCAACTGTTCGATCGAGTTATCCGTTGTCCTCTCTTTCTCTATGGTTACAATTGTTCTCAGTGTTATTTAATTGAACCCACAATCGCTGTTCCTTCCATTGTTCGTGAGAAGTGAAACATGGAGGTTGTATCTCGTCTCATCACGCTCTTTTTGCTTGTACTTTTATCAATTGCCATCTTTCACCCCATTTACCACCATGTACGGGGTGACATCTTCAAAGAGGTGAGTTTTAAACGGACAGTGTATTTATGTAATTCCCCCGATATTTATCCACCGAGTTCTCCGTCCAATGTTGAAGATTAAATCTACCGTCTTCTACCGACTCCTCTCTGGCCATGCCCCCCCAGCTCTCTCTGGGCTCTGTCCCGCAAATATTCCTACAGGTCGCACAAGATCTGCCTGCAACCCTCTTATGGTTAAACTGCCAAAATCAAAACTCTCTGCTCACCTTCACTCCTTCATTCCTCTTTTCTCCCGCCTCTGGAACAAACTCCCTCACTCTCTTCAATCCCACTCCACCCTCCAGGTCTTTAAAACAGCTGTTCACCACCATCTCTTATCTTCCCACATCCAAAACCTTGATCTTTTCTACCCCCGCTAATTTCACCCCAATTCCACTTTTTTGAAATACTAACTTCTGTCCTGGAAGTCCTTGGTGTCCTTGTGTTTTATACTTCTCCCACTCCCCCCCCCCTTTCCCGCGCCCCCCCCCCCCAAGCCCTCTCCCTCCCACACATCTCCCTGCTCTCAAATGTTATGTTTGTGTGCTTCCCCTTCTCTCCCCATCTTGTCTTCCGCTCCCTCTTTTTATATATTTTGTTTGTCTGGTTGATTTGTTTGTGAAATAAATGTTAGCTCTTTCACGAGCCTCGATTCAGTATACAAAAAAAAACAAACGAACAAAAAAAAAAACCACTTTGACGAGTATTGGTTAGTTTGGGTTGAAATCACTTCAACAAGTATTGGTTAGTTTGTGTTGAAATCACATTGCCGAGTGTTGTTTTTTTTTTTTTTTTTTTTTTTGTCGGCATGAAGGTGCCCACCACTTCTCCAAGCATTGCGCTCTTCAGATCCGCCATGAGAGATTTAAGCTTGATCCTGAAGACGTGTGCAGTTAGTCCTCCCGATGCCATATGTACTCCCGATACGTGTTTCCTTCATTGTAAAAACTTCCCAATCAACAGTTAAAAGGATTTTGAGCCGATAGCTGTTATGGCCTTGGCAAGATCGATGAAGACAGTGATCTGTTGGCGTATTCACCGCCCAAATAGCTCTGTTGAATTCTCTCATGTGGAGATTAAACTAATCATGTTCACAATCGCTATGTCGTATGTACTCCCGATACATGTTTCCTTCAGTTGAAATGTGTTAGAATTCTCTCAAGCAGGGATTCAACCCGTGTCCTTATCTATATATATATAAAACACAGTGTGTGTGTGTGTGTGTGTGTGTGTGTGTGTGTGTGTGTGTGTGTGTGTGTAATGTTAGCGATAGACTCCTAAACGGAGAGGCTTACGTGCTTGATATTTGGCATAGACATGGCCATTGCGCCTGGGACGAACATGGCCGAACTCAAAATATTTGACGATCCATATTTTTTATTCATATTTAACTCCGCATTTCAGTGCACGGAATCAACGGAATCAGAGCAGGTGGGCGCTGATTCGCTCAGAGCGATCACGTGATGATGCTATGAACGCTATGAACGATATGACGCTATGACGCTATGAAAAAAAAAATCGCTATGAAGCTATGAAACGCTATGACGCTATGAACGATATGACGCTATGAAACGCTATAACGCTATGACGCTATGAAAAAAAAAATCGCGATGACGCTATGACACTGAAAAAAAAAAATCACTATGCCGCTATGAAACGCTATGAACGCTATGACGCTATGACGCTATGAAAAAAAATAAATCGCTCGCTTTACCAAGGGGCTCGCTCTCCCCCCGTTCCCCTCCCCGCCCCCTCCCCTCCCCCGCCCGGCAATGCCGGGTACTTCTGCTAGTAAAATATAAAAGGTCTTTGTCCGAGGTCACCGAGTTCGATCGGTGCAGCCGTGCAGTGATCGGTGCAGCCGTTTGTGCGGCACCCGGGTAAACAACATCGTCACAATGAGAACAATGAACGTTATGCGAACGCAAATGCAGTGATCGGTGCAGCCGTTTGTGCGGCACCTGGGAAAACAACATCGTCACAATGAGAACAATGAACGTTATGCGAGAGTCCAAACCTGAGAATGCTGGAGACTAAAGCTGAAATTGGGAAAACTAAATAGCCTATTCGACTCACTGGGGTCCCAGGATTACCCACCCAAAATATCTTTGCGATCGGTTCAGCAGTTTTTACGGTACCTTCGAACAGACAGATGGACATTTGGTGAATTATAGTAAGATGAGTTGATCATTTATGAACTAAATTTATCATAAAATGGGCCAGGAAGGGTTAAATTTAGCGATCGGAGCTGACAGAACATTCATGTTCATTAATGGAGATCTTGTTGATGATCTTTCGATTCAAGATCCGACTTGCCCTGAACTGGTCCCTGATCAGCACTTGTACCCGTTACTCATTCGGGTCAGATCTGCATTCTCAACCTGTTATAGCCAAACGATGGTAAAGGAGCAGAGGTGGGTAAGGCGGTGGTTGCCCGATGGTCCGAATTCAACCAAATCTTTGTTCAAAGGAATTGAAGTTCGAAGAATCGAAGAGTCAAGGTGTCGAAACAACCAACGCAAAGTCAAGAAAAACTCACAAACCACAAGATAATGGGAAGCTGCACTGACGAGATGACGTCACAGATGACTCGTGAACACGATTCAGTGTTTACAACATTCACTGGAACGAGAACTATTGTCATGCAAATGAGGGAGATGAAAATAACGCCGATAACGAACTGGGCGTTGGAGTCGTGTTATGAATTGAACGTTTTACTCGGAACCGAACGAATTTGTTTTTTTTACAAACAACACAGGAATATCTCACCACTTTATAGGAGCTTCCAGGAAAGATCATGCAGATCAACGTTTTCATCATAAAGTTATTCCAAAAGAAAAAGCTGCAAGGCCTCCCAGGCCCATAGAGTGCATTATCTTACCATAATTCACCAAATGTCTGTCCGTCTGTCTGTTCGTCCGTTCGAAGGTACCGCAGAAACGGCTGAACCGATCGCAACGATATTTTGGGTGGGTAATTCTGGGATCTCCTGGAGGAAAATGGGCTGTATTGTTTTCCCAATTTCAGCTTTGGCCTCTAGCATTTTCAGGTTTGGACTCCCGCATAACGTTATTTTCCCGGGTGCCACACAAACGGCTGCACCGATCGCAACCTGACGAATGAAAACACACAGTTAAAAATAATGACCTCGGACAAAGACCTTTTATAAGGACATGGGTTGAATCCCTGCTTGAGAGATGCCAACCCCCTCCCGCCATCATGGTCGTCTCTCCAACTCACAATCCCACGAGATATGCAGAAAGGACGACCCAAAACCAATTATCTTCTTTTTGATTTGTATATAAATATCATTAAAAGTAAATAATGACCTCGGCCAAAGTTCAAACGACGTGACTTTAATCTCTACATGAGAGAATTCCACACAGCTATTTGGGCGGTGTATAAGCTAACAAATCGCTGTCTCCATCGATCTTGCCAAGGCCGTAATATCGTCTCAAAATCCTTTTAACTGTTGACTTGGTAGATTTACAATGAAGGAAACATTAACAATGTTGTTAAAAGTTTATTTTGTGATTAATTTGTGATTGGAGTTATGCTGTTTGGAATGAAAAAAGAGATATCTACTTCTAGTTCAAGTGAATGACGACATGCCGTGATGGTTTCTACTTTCTAAACGTGAACTTCGCGGATCGCTATATGCAGATTCGCCACGGACCCACGATCGATGTTTCTATACGTGAACACACCCATTTGTTTGCGAACGGGTACGTTTTTCATGGAAGTCCTTCACGAACTTGCTGTGCATGTCTGACATGCGATTGAAGGTGCTACAGGAATGTGGAATTTATTGGTTTCATGCTTTAGCATTCGCCGTTTCTGCATTGTCTGGTTGCCTGTGGCCTCCCACCCGTGCGTAGCACGGGTACCTCACTAGTCGGGTTAATGTCATTTCATCCTAAGTTTATTTTACAGACAATATAAAACAACAATTATAATCGTTTGAAACACTAAAATTATCCAATGTGTTTGCAACAACATTATAAATTTCTCACAAAAAGAAAAGAAAAATAATGAAATTTTCTTAGGCCAGGGACAAACCAAAATTTTCAGTTAAAATAAGATCGAATTCACTGAAAATGATTTTTGCATTTAGAGACACTAGGACGTGCCCGTACGTGGGTGCCCGTTCCGTGGCCAAAAAAAAAAAAAAAACAATTTCCAAATTTAAATCAAGTGTACCTCCCTGTCTTTGCTAGCCATGACATTCGATGCCATTGACCATTGCCACTCCTACGCCACGGTGAGGCGACAGGGTAGGATTTGTAGGAGACCTGAAAGTGCAGTGTCAGTATGTATTCCATGTTCGAATTGTATTAGTTTTAAAATAGTTAAAAAAAAAAAAGGTTTGCAAAGCATATCAGCAAATTGAAACAGAATTGAAACAGAGCAGAATTCTTTATTATTATCTATTATTACTACAAATTATTACAAATTATTACATTACAAATGTTATTCGTTAATGTTAATTCCCTGCCATCACCCTCTGCCATCACCCTCTGCCATCACCCTCTGCCATCACCCTCTGCCATCACCCTCTGCCATCACCCTCTGCCATCACCCTTCCATCACCCTGCCATCACCCTCCCATCACCCTGCCATCACCCTGCCATCACCCAGCCCCATCACCCTGCCCCATCACCCTGCCCCATCACCCTCCCATCTCCCCCCCATCACCCTCCCATCACCCTCCCATCACCCTGCCATCTCCCTCCCACCACCCTCTGCCACCACCCTTTGCCATCACCCTCTGCCATCACCCTCTGCAATCACCCTCTGCTATCACCCTCTGCCATCACCGTCCCATCACCCAGCCATCACCCTCCCATCACCCTGCCATCACCCTCCCATCACCCGGCCATCTCCCTCCCACCACCCTCTGCCACCACCCTCTGCCATCACCCTGCCATCACCCTGCCACAGCACCCTGCCACATCACCCTCCCATCTTCCCCCCATCACCCTCCCATCACTCTCCCATCACCCTCTGCCATCACCCTCTGCCATCACCCTCCCATCACCCTGCCATCACCCTCCCATCACCCTGCCATCATCCTCCCATCACCCTGCCCCATCACCCTCCCATCTCCCTCCCAAACAAAGAATAATAAAAATTGTCTACATGTACATTGTACACACCTTTATGTCGTTAGCACCACTTCATAAGGCACCACGTACGGGCTTCTTCTTTGTTTCCTCGTCCTGGGCAAGAATGCGGAGGCTGCTGGAACTGCCAACCCTAGAGGTCGCCACGTAGAACTGGCAATGGCTGAAGAAGGCTCTTGGGCAGAAGATCCCAACATGGTGTAGCGACTGCCAAAAGAAGTTGTGCATGTATTTTGATGAAATCTTTTCGTAACAATTTTTCTTCAAGTAATAAATAAATAATAAGAATTGTCCACATGTACACACCTGTATGTCGTTAGCAGCTCTTCATAAACAACATTGCTGAGGAAACGGCACTTCTCCAGGAGATCCTCACATGGTGTACAACTGGCAAAAGAAGTAGTGCACTTATTTTGATGAAATCTTTTCGTAACAATTTTTCCTCAAGCAAAAAATAAAAAATAAGAATTGTCCACATGTACACACCTGTATGTCGTTAGCAGCTCTTCATAAACAACATTGCTGAGGAAACGGCACTTCTCCAGGAGATCCTCACATGGTGTACAACTGCCAAAAGAAGTTGTGCACTTATTTTGATGAATTCTTTGCGAAACAATGTTTCTTCAATCAATAAATAAATAATAAGAATTGTCCACATGTACACACCTGTATGTCGTTAGCAGCTCTTCATAAACAACATTGGTGAGGAAACGGCACCTCTCCAGGAGATCCCAACATGGTGTACGACTGCCAAAAGAAGTTGTGCACTATTTTTGAAGAATTCGTTCGAAACAATTGTTCTTCAATAAATAAATAATAATAAAAATTGCCTACATGTCCATTGTACACACCTTTATCTCGTTAGCACCTCTTCATAAACAACGTTGCTGAGGAAACGGCGCTTCTTCTTTGTTTCCTCGTCCAGGGCAAGAATGCGGAGGCTGCTGGATCTGCCAACCCTACTGGCCGCCACGTAGAACTGACCATGGCTGAAGAAGTCTCGTGAGCAGAAGATCCCAACATGGTGTAGCGACTGTCCTTGGGATTTATTCACAGTCATGGCAAAGCAGGGTCGTACCGGAAACTGCCGACGCCGCAGAGTGAACGGGAACATGTTGTCAGATGGACTCAAGGTTATGCGTGGAATGAGCAATGTGCGTCCAGAATTGACACCCATCACAGATTGTGCAACCAACAGATTTGGAAGGATCTGAAGTATGATGTACCTTGAGCCATTGCAGTGCCCGCTCTGCTGGTCGAAGTTTCGCAGCAGCATGATGACCATACCCACCTTGAGAGAGATACGATGTGGCGGCATACCAGATGGACAGAGGGTGTTCAGGAACTCAGGCGGATACAAATGATCACCCTCAGATTCCGCTGTATCGACGCTACAGCAAACATGTTCCTCCCCTGGAAATATGGTCGTCATGTAGGCATTTACCTGATCGACTTCAGAATTGGTCGGACATAGTATAACACGCTCGCAAAGCCACTTGGGGTTGCTAATGTTGTTATGCAAGTCTTCGTACACCCAAGTGACAATATCCTGAAGTTTTTCACCAGGAAGAATGAGCGGTTCCCTGAGCTCAATAGCAAATTCACCCTCTTCTGGATTGACAGGAATCTTCCCTTCACCCAGATCCAGCAGGAATTTTGCAAAAGCAGATTCGTCCTGTTGTTCTCCAGCACCCTGCATGATCCTCATGTTTACTCTGAGACGAAGAATCTGCACTTTTCTCCACAGGTATGAGCTCTTGAAGCACCTTCCAACTATGTCAATACGGCTACCGTGTGGCACAACAGTAAGGATTTGCCTCCAGTCACCACTGAAAACCATTGCGATGCCGCCAAATGGTTCCTCGGAGCCCCGAAGCCACTGGAATGTTCGATCTGCTGCCTCCAATGCGCGACGATCCATCATTGAAACCTCATCCACCACCATCAGATTAGTCATGCGTATGAGTGCTGCAGTGGTGTCATTTTCACTGATGTTGCAAGTGGACTCATCAGTGAGAATGAGAGGACACTTGGTCCTACTATGGAAGGTGGCCCCTTTAGGCAGCAGCGTAGCTGCAATACCACTTGCAGCAGTTGCAAGAGCCACTTTGCCCATTGCGCGCACTTTGTTGAGTATATGAGACAATGTGAAGGTTTTCCCAGTCCCACCACTTGCATCAACAGCAAGCATGCAGCCATGTCCGTGTTCCACACTCCACATCACTGTATCGACAACAACGCGCTGCTCGTCATTAAGAAGGCACTCTGTTTGAGCGATGTGAGCCTCAAGTTCTCCTATATTGTGCACTGTTTCGTGCTCGATGACGCGCGGAATGCGAGACTGGAAATGAACTGGGTCAGGCTCAGGAAGGCCAAAGGTCCTACTGAGCGAAAAGCCGTGGCACTCAACTTTGTTCCTCAGCTCTAGTAGCACTGCACTCACAATGCGTCCATTTGGAACATTCACACCTGCAGCACGCATGAAGTCCTCGCACAGCACATACTTGTGCCTTTCCCAGAACTGCACGTGGTTGCCTCTGAGAACGAATATGAGCATGTTGGCAAATACTTCGCGGACTGCAGGGCCAAAAGCAATATTTGCAGCCTCTTCCATAACAGAATCCACCTCCTGGTCATTGTCAACGATGCCATATGCAATGCAGGCTGCCAGATAGGTCTCCATGACCCTACCACCAACACGACGGAGATCCAGAAAGCATGTGGGGCCAGGCACGCGGTACAGTAGCATGCGGAGATAGTACAACTCGGCAGTATGGGAGTTGACGGGAATAAGGGGGAGCCGCCCAACCGTATCAGCCTTACGGTTATCCTGGAAACTCAGCCTTCTCTTCCGCAATTGAAACCTTTTCCTCAAGTAGGTGAAGTGCTGGAATACATCTGGATATAGAACATGACGCATGTGTGGATGGAGATTCATGGCTTCGAAAAAGGCGGTGAGGGTTGTTGCAGGGGGTCCTGACTCTGCCACGTTCTGTATGGCACCTTCGTCAGTGAACGTGATCACCTGCTCATCCTGTAGATGGAGTGCCAGCATCTCGACTGGTGGGTACTTGCGTTGAATGGGGAAATCGTATATGCGCCAGTATCCCTCAGATGCGGTGATGTAACGCCCTAGTTCGTAGCGTGCCACTTCATCATGTCGTAATGCCTCTCGCATCCTCTCATGAGGCTCTAGTCTGACCAGGCACTGGTCCGGGCCCTTTTCAAGGTATTTGTACAGGTACTTGACACAGGTGACAGCACAGACGATCTCAAGGTTGATGTGAGCATCGTACCTGAGGACAATATATGGATTGTAAGGCACAACCCATGCATTGTTAACTAATACGTTAGCACCGCCTCGTATTGTCTTCATGATGGGATCACCAGGTGCTGCTTCTGCCCGTCTTCTGTACAGGGGATAGGAGTCATCAGAGAAGCTTGTCGTTTGACGTAGGGCTTTGGGATAGTCCTTTGTGCACTTCCGGTCTGCCATGCAAGGGCTCAAGATGTTCCATTCCCCACAGGGGCTGTGAATCATGTGTGATGTCACAATACGGTGTAGTTCCGGATTTGTGAGGCTGTCAGGAATCTCAGCAGAGACCACGCGATCGACATCTGCAGGTGTTCTGGGCTTGTCGTGAGGTACCACGGTCAGGAGCATGTGTATATGGGGAAGGTGACGCTTTTGCGTTTCCTTCACCATCACGTAAGCGTCCACATGCCCCAAGATGTCATGCTTGAGGAGGTCTGCGAGGAGTGCTTCCACCTTCATATGAAACACCCGGGCGATGATATCAGGTCTTGCATTGGGTGGCTGACCCTCAAAAACCGATGCTTTAATTTCTGGCCACTTTGGGTTGCAGGTGAAAGTTAGGAAAAAGTCTGGCTTTCCCTTGACTCGGACTAAAGCCATTGCATCCTGAAACTCTTTGGCATACCAACGTGGCGACCCATAAATTGACGGAGGCAGAATGGTGAGGCGTCCAGGTAGCACCTCAGCATCACTGTTTAACGCATCAACGATGATCTTATACTTTTCTGCCTTAATTGACTTCTGGTTGCAGCGAATCCAAGTGAGACGGTGTGACTCAATTTTTGCCATCATGTCGCATACGTACTGCTGTGTCAACCTTCCACCACGAAGCAGTAGATTGAAGTGATGAGTAGGATCACGTACTTGTAGATGGTAGCGGTAGAAAGTTGTTGGCGTAGTCCCTGCCAACTCAGTGTGGTACCCCTGAGAGCCGCAGGGTAGCAGAAGTATGTATGATAGTGGGTCATACGCTGGATGCATGGCGTCTATTGTCTGTAAACCTCCTCCCCTGAGGTGAACAGCGACTGCCAGCCTTCCAAACTGCTCAGTTGTCATAGCCCCTGGAGCAATGACAGCCACATCGCTGTCTGCTGAGGGAAGGTTGACGGTACCATGATGAAGGTCTCGGCGCCGCGTGCGACCTGTTAACACAATATTCAGTTCATTGGCGCTATCATTATGAACCACATACTCAATGGCTGATTTGAATTGCTGGACGTATGGGTTGCACTCATGAATGGCCTGTTGTGCTCTTAGCAAAAACTGTTCATTCAGGCCACTGTTCGAGGTGTGGGCACGACGATAATCCAGCTCATGGGCTGGATCGTGAAAGTAGATCTGAGCAAAGCGTGGGGTACAACCCAGATCGGCAAGAGGAGCACCAATGTAATGGTAAACCTTACCTTGTATGCGCACTCCAGGATTGAAGCCAGGCATACGTATCTCTCGGACACCGATACTTGCCATTGCCAGCGCGTTGTTGTACTGTTTCGCGTGCTTCACAAAGTCCTGGTTAAGGAAAAGGTTTTTAATAGCATCTGGAGGTTGTGATGGAATTGAACCGGGTTTTGGATTCGTAGGATCATGCATAAGAACGACCTTGCCGTGGTTGCAGCAAAATCCTCTTCTCTCCTCATGCCACACCAAAGCAGCACAATGCGAGCATTTAGGGCATTGAAATATTGAGGTCCTGCTCAACGCGTGCCTGTACTCACCATGAAGGACCTCTCGGAAGAAATCGGTATCATCGAATCGAGCAAGGTTGCGATTGTCATGGTGAGCCTGCTCCAGTCTCACACGGTGTACATCCTCATGACGCAGGGCATCCCTTACTTGCCGGTCTTCTCGCTGGTGAGGGATTTCTTCAGCACGACGCCTTGTCATGCGTCCAGTGTTGTCTGCCAAGCGAGCAGTCCGATCTTCATCCGTTTCAGCTGCACGACGCCTTGTCACGCGCGTAACGTCGCGTGTCAAGCGAGCAGCGCGTTCTTCAGCAGTTTCAGCTGCACGACGCCTTGTCACGCGCGTAACGTCGCGTGTCAAGCGAGCAGCGCGTTCTTCAGCAGTTTCTTCTGTACGACGCCTTGACATGCGTCCAGTGTTGTCTGCCAAGCGAGCAGTCCGTTCTTCATCCGGTTCTTCTGCACGACGCCTAGTCACGCGCGTAACGTCGCGTGTCAAGCGAGCAGCGCGTTCTTCAGCAGTTTCTTCTGTACGACGCCTTGACATGCGTCCAGTGTTGTCTGCCAAGCGAGCAGTCCGTTCTTCATCCGGTTCTTCTGCACGACGCCTAGTCACGCGCGTAACGTCGCGTGTCAAGCGAGCAGCGCGTTCTTCAGCAGTTTCTTCTGTACGACGCCTTGACATGCGTCCAGTGTTGTCTGCCAAGCGAGCAGTCCGTTCTTCATCCGGTTCTTCTGCACGACGCCTAGTCACGCGCGTAACGTCGCGTGTCAAGCGAGCAGCGCGTTCTTCAGCACTTTCTTCTGTACGACGCCTTGACATGCGTCCAGTGTTGTCTGCCAAGCGAGCAGTCCGTTCTTCATCCCTTTCAGCTGCACGACGCCGTGTCACGCGCGTAACGTCGCGTGCCAGGCGAGCAGCTCGTTCCTCGTCAGATTCCATTGCGCGTGCACTACGTGCAGCTTCGTTCCTTCGTTCTCGTAAACGACGACTCGATTGGGGCATTGTCTTTATCTACAATCTATCTATAAGATAGACAGTAAGTAATAAGTATATAGCCGGTAAGTATAGAGCACTTTCGTAAGGCCGGAAGTGAAGTCTACACTGTCCGGAAGTTCGCATATCGCATATCTATCTATCTATCTATTAATGCCCAATTATTCAATTATCGCCAACGTATTTTGGCTTTTTGCAATTTAATCGCAAGGAAAAGTAGAAAGAGAAGAGGGAAAAAAAGAAAAGCCTTGCCTTGCTGCAAACAGCTGCTGCAAACAACAACAACATGGAAGGCTGCACTGTCCGGAAGTTGGCATATCGCAGTTACGATTATTTTAGTGTTAATGGCCAATTATTCAATTATCGCCAACGTATTTTGGCTTTTTGCAATTTAATCGCAAGGAAAAGTAGAAAGAGAAGAGGGAAAAAAAGAAAAGCCTTGCCTTGCTGCAAACAGCTGCTGCAAACAACAACAACATGGAAGGCTGCACTGTCCGGAAGTTGGCATATCGCAGTTACGATTATTTTAGTGTTAATGGCCAATTATTCAATTAGCGCCAACGTATTTTGGCTGTTTGCAATTTAATCGCAAGGAAAAGTAGAAAGAGAAGAGGGAAAAAAAGAAAAGCCTTGCATTAACGCATTAACGCTTGCATTGCATTAACGGTTCGGCACACGTGATAGCTCGCTGCTCTCTGATTGGTTGAAGCGTTTTTTGGACATAGCTCGGTAGGTACTTGTCCGATTAATTACAAACCTTGAAAAGGCACATCCTCGGGTCCCCAGCAATATACCTGGCAAGTTTCAAGTATATCGGACCCGTGGTTGTCGAGAAACAGCGGTCACAGACACACAGACACACAGACACACAGACACACAGACAGACACACAGAGATTGCTGGAATTATAGATAGATGAAGAAATTAAAAAGAAAGAAAGAAGGAAGGAAGGACCCAAGATAGTACATGTAGTAAGGAGTATGAGTCTACAGGCCACCCCACCTCAAAATTAAAGTGGGTGGAATGTAAACACGCATCGCCAATCCTCCCCCCTTCCCCCCCCCCCCCCCCCCCCCACATCGGCCTTCCGACCATCAGGCGGACACCAGGTAGGGAGTGGTGAGAGAAATTGAAATTTTTTGGTGATGTGGTGAAGGTGGCTAATGGGCATCAAAATGCAAACTAGGAAAAGCATCACCTCCCAAAACGCCCTTGATAGAATGGAGAGAAATAAATGTGTCCCGGGGACAGGAGAGGATGTTTACCTCGATAGGAGAGGAGATGATGATAAGAGAAGGGATTATGAGTTTACCTTTCCTGGTATGGTTGGGTCATCCTGACAATTATTTAATTTCTAAGTGATTCTTCACCATTGGGAGAAAGGGCGAAAAACGATACATAGCAGGATATTTCAAAAAAGTTGTGGATGGATTTGGACGAAACTTGTTGGACAGGTTGTGTGTATGTCAAATAAGAATCGATTCCATTTTGGAGAAGATCCGGTCCGGATCAGGATCCAGATAGCAGAATTTTAAAAGTGATTCTTCACCATTGAGTGACATGGCCAACCAGGCCGAGGCGTAACGCTTGTTCCTATAGAATGGAATTCCCCTCGTACCTTCCTACGCAGAACACCACTGATCTCAAAACAAATAAATATGGACAAAGTGCTCGCCTGAGTGCCCGCTCGCCCTCAACATTGATCAGTATTTCAGTACAATATCTTTGATTAATTCTCAAATCTTGTTTTCATGTGTCCATAACACAGGAACCTGTTCCTCAGAAGAACCTCGGCTTCTTCATCTCTTTCTGGAAGGAACTTTCCAACTTCCTTCCGACCTCCATTCTGAAGGTATGATCGCACACACATCACTCCAGAAACACGCGCACTTTAATCCCAGATGATAGGAATGATACTAGCACAGACATGCACCTCCAACTAAGTGTGTCTACACTTTTCATCAGATGAGGACAACCACATATGTAACCACGCACCCTCCAGAGCACATCTATGACTTTTGAGGAAACTAAATACTTTCCAGGCTCTTTCCAGTGAAAAGGAACCGGAGGTGCCCGTTTGATCCGTTACTTCTGGACTGCACCATCAATGGCCACATGTGTCCTGTGCGGTGGTCACTGCGTGGTTCCTCGAAATTTTCAATTTGTGGAAGTTGCGGCGTTTTGATGTAACACACTCACACTTGGCACCGTATCTTAAGGTGGTTGAACGGATGGTTCGTCTCCTGCCGAAGAACCTTCGAGCACCTCAATGTCTGACATCCCGCGTTTGGGTGTTGTGAGGACGTTATTAGGTCAACAACAGATTTATATATTTCAGAGGATGAGTTGTTCATTTATGAAGGAAATTTATCATAAAATGGTCCAATCAACGTTAAATTTAGCGATCGGATCTGCCAGAAATTTGAGGTTCATTCATGGAGATCTTGATGATGATCTTTCGATTCAAGACTCAATCCGCCCCTGAACAGCACCTGCACCATTTCGGGTCAGACCTGCATTCTTAACCTGTTCTAACCAAAGAATGGTAAAGGAGCAGAGGTTGGGAGTGGTGAGAGGAATGGAAAATATGCAGGTGGTGTGGAGAAGAAGATTCCTTTGAAATCACTTTGATGAGTATTGGTTAGTTTGGGTTGAAATCACATTGACTCGTGTTGGTTAGTTTGGGTTGAAATCACATTGACTCGTGTTGGCATTCGTATTTCATGTTCTAGTTCCTCGCCTGCAGCATCTCTGGGACCTTCTATTCATCTTCTCAGAAAAAAATCTCCATCAGCCTTCCAACCTTCTCGGTTTTATTCCCGCATGGCAACATTATTTCCTTCACAAACACATTTTCCTGATAGCGAGGAGAAATATGTTCTGGGTTGGGATGTTAGATATTCCAATTGGAACCTGTGGTCAAGATGCTGCGATCCCAGATTCAAATCCTTGATGTGGGATTGACAGCAAACCTTTCCTCTCTCACACATGTCAGTAAAATCCGGTACATAACATCAGAGAAGGGATTATGAGTTTGCCTTTCCTGGTGTGGTTGAAACATCATGACTCCTCATGTGTGGTTAATTGTACCCCGTCGCACCGCGGAGCGAAAGTTGGCGCTATGGTTTTCCCGTCCGTCCGTGCGTACGTGCGGGCGAGCGTACGTGAGTGCGTGCGTACGTGAGTGCATGCGTGGGTAAGAGAAGGACCGCATTCGAATTTGGTGTGTGGGTGTAACCCACGCCAAAATCCAAGATGGCCGCCTCCATGTATGTCTCATACCATGTATGTCTGAACCTTGTGAGCGGAATATCTTGAAAAATAAGCGAAGTACCAACTTCTAATCTGGTGTGTGGGTGTATCTAGGCATAACGAAGAACCCTATTGAAAATTGGGTCGCCACATCAAAATCCAAGATGGCCGCCGCCATGTATGTCTGAACCTTGTGAGCAGAATATCTTGAAAAATAAGCGAAGTACCAACTTCTAATCTGGTGTGTGTGGGTGTATCCAGGCATAAGGAAGAAAGAACCCTGTTGAAAATTGGGTCGCCACATCAAAATCCAAGATGGCCGCCGCCTTGTATGTCTGAACCTTGTGAGCGGAATATCTTGAAAAATAAGCGAAGCACCAACTTCTAATCTGGTGTGTGGGTGTATCTAGGCATAAGGAAGAACGCGATTGAAAATTGGGTCGCCACGTCAAAATCCAAGATGGCCGCCTCCATGTATGTCTGAACCTTGTGAGCGAAATATCTTGAAAAATAAGCGAAGCACCAACTTCTAATCTGGTGTGTGGGTGTATCTAGGCACAAGGAAGAACGCGATTGAAAATTGGGTCGCCATGTCAAAATCCAAGATGGCCGCCTCCATGTATGTCTGAACCTAGTGAGTGAATATGATAGCATGTTTTCTGCGTCTTCCACTTTGTCAACTCACATCACTTCCCCGACGGGGGACCGAGGCGTAACGCTTGTTCCTATAGAATGGAATTGCACTCGTCCATTCCCACACGGAACACCACTAATCTCAAAACAAATGAATATGGACAAAATGCTCGCCTGAGTGTCCCCTCACCCAACAACATTGATCACTATTTCAGTACAATATCTTTGATTAATTCTCAAATCTTATTTTCATGTGCCCATAACACAGGAACCTGTTCCTCAGAAGAACCCTGGCTTTTTCAAGTCTTTCTGGAAGGAAGTTTCCAACTTCCTTCCGACCTCCATTCTGAAGGTATGATCGCATACACATCACTCCAGAAACACGCGCACTTTAATCCCAGATGATAGGAATGATACTAGCACAGACATGCACCTCCAACTAAGTGTGTCTACACTTTTCATCAGGTGAGGACAAACACATATGTAACCACGCAACCTCCAGAGCACATCTATGACTGTTGAGGAAACTAAACACTTTCCAGGCTCTTTCCAGTGAAAAGGAACCGGAGGCGCCCGTTTGCTCCGTTACTTCTGGACTGCACCACCAATGGCCACATGTGTCCTGTGCGGTGGTCATTGTATGGTTCCTCGAAATTTTCAATTTGTGGAAGTTGCGGCGTTTTGATGTAACACACTCAAACTTGGCACCGTATCTTAAGGTGGTTGAACGGATGGTTCGTCTCCTGCCGAAGAACCTTCGAGCAGCTCAATGTCTGACATCCCGCGTTTGGGTGTTGTGAGGACGTTATTAGGTTAACAACAGATTTATATATTTCAGAGGATGAGTTGTTCATTTATGAAGGAAATTTATCATAAAATGGTCCAATAAACGTTAAATTTAGCGATCGGATCTGCCAAAAATTTATGGTTCATTCATGGAGATCTTGATGATGATCTTTCGATTCAAGACTCAATCCGCCCCTGAACAGCACCTGCACCATTTCGGGTCAGACCTGCATTCTTAACCTGTTCTAACCAAAGAATGGTAAAGGAGCAGAGGTTGGGAGTGGTGAGAGGAATGGAAAATATGCAGGTGGTGTGGAGAAGAAGATTCCTTTGAAACCAATTTGACGAGTATTGGATAGATTGTGTTGAAATCACATTGACTCGTGTTGGTTAGTTTGGGTTGAAATCACATTGACTCGTGTTGGTTAGTTTGGGTTGAAATCACATTCACTCGTGTTGGCATTCGTATTTCATGTTCTAGTTCCTCGCCTGCAGCATCTCTGGGACCTTCGATTCATCTTCTCAGAAAAAAATCTCCATCAGCCTTCCAACCTTCTCGGTTTTATTCCCGCATGGCAACATTAATTCCTTCACAAACCCATTTTCCTGATAGTGAGGAGAAATCTGTTCTGGGTTGGGATGTTAGATGTTCCTATTGGAACCTGTGGTCAAGATGCTGCGATCCCAGATTCAAATCCCTGATGTGGGATTGACAGCAAACCTTTCCTCTCTCACACATGTCAGTAAAATCCGGTACATAATGTTACAGACGCGGTTTTAGATGTTAGTTTACCGAGCGGTTTGGTATGACCGCGCCTGCACAGTTTACCCGATTCCACTCGAACGTTGACTAAGTCGCGCTATGCTAGGTCAATGAAGGAAAAGACACACGGCTGGATTACAATGACACGACACCAAGGGTTACGGTTCTCAAAGGCCTCCGGGGAGGTTCTATTAGGGCGGAAGGTCAGATTACAACTACAAGAGGGACATCATAGAAAGACAGGCACTTAGACACACTTATATTAACCCCAACAGACGACAGATAAACAGGACAAAAACGGACTCACACGGGGATTGATGGCAAGGAAAGGCGGGTTGGTCGATGGCTCCAGGTGCACCTGGGCTCAGGGCAGAATCGACCCGGTTCGGTCCGGAGATGCGGGGAGGTATTCAGCGCTCGTACGTGGCAACTTCTCTCTCCAGGCTGGGGGCGCATCTGACGTCACATCCGGTGAGTCGTCGCGTATATCCGGCGGGGAGTGACACGCCCTCGGCTCGTTAGCTCCGCCCCAGATGGAATCGGCCCGTTGCTTCTTATTGGGTGTGGGGGGGGGGGTTACCGGGGCTCCGCCCTTGACGAGGAGCTGACAGGCAGCCCCTTCGTGGTAACCCCGTCGGCGCACATGGGCAATGGCGGCTAACCGAGCCGGAGTGAGGACGCGCACTCCCTGCGCCGCCGCCGCGCCGCCCCCCCGCTGTTGTTGTAGTTGGTGTTGCTGCTTCAGCTCCATGAGGAAGAGATGCGGGGAGGTAAGGGGAGGTCCTAAACTTCCTAACAGGTGCCATACAATCACATTCTGGTGCAACGAAGAGTCAGAATTACTGGAAACGAGTCCTTAACTGACATAGACTAAGAATAACTAGCAAGATGTCCTATAGTTGTCTACGTGAGATGCGGTGGACCTGGGCACGACATTTAATGGGGGAAGAAGGGGAAGGTCGGCTCTACTGGGTGTTGTTTACAGACAATGGGACTAGGGAATGGGGGATTGGGGATAGTTGGGGAGTATTGGGGAATATTTACAAGCGGATATGGAGGCCAAATTCCATATTCGCAACATTGCACCCTTCTCTACCCTCGGGGCGTCCCGACCCGATAAATTTTTACCTATTTTAGTGTGGCACTCAGATGTAGTTCCCTCTACTATTAACTCTACCCTGAGTGCGACAGTTTTACAGATATTCACAAATGAGTAAATATGTCCCCCTGCGACGTTGCACCCTTCTCCTCCCAGAAACACACCCACAGGATAACCGAATCCGGAAAGAATTCGCAAACTAAACATACAGCCGGTAGGGAGCATTATTTACAAGACTACGCTGATATTTACACTACGATCCAGGACCTGTTTTTGGAGGAACACATGCAGATGTTATGCATAGAGAGAGCACGCATGCTAGCATCGATACACCAACCCACGAGTGCTCTGTGGCCTACGGCCTTTAATAATGTGCAGAGCACCCCTTCCCAGCACCAAAAGCACCACCCCATCACACAGTCAGCACCATCCGGTGCACCAATAAAGTGTTTAGTGATCATTGTGTGGTGTCGCAGCCGGCCGATGTTCTGCCGCTGGTCTTGCCTTCGTGTGGTGCACTTGGCCTTCTTGCTTCTTTAACAAAAATAAAGAAAGGCGCCAACCGCGTCCATTTCTCTATTGTGGCCATCAGGGGGCCAACTGTTAGTGGTTCACCTTGTATGGCATAGGTGCCACGTTGACCCATAGGTCCATCCATGGGTGGTGCTTGGCCGCAAAAGAACTGCGGTCCATTGTGGGTGGCCACAAACATTGCGGTCCATATGGTGTATCGATCCCAGCAGCAAGCAGCGAAAGTGCAGGCCCACAACTGCGGAGCCAGCACCTCTCTCTCCCCTCTCTCTGCCCCAAAGCCAGATCCTCGGAGGTGGGAGACAAAAGAAGCAGACAAGTGAGTAAGGTGGTAAGGGCGCAAAAGTGCACGCAATGTAAAATGATGCACACTGGGGGCACATGGGAACCAGGTGAGACAGGTACGTTCCTACCGTACGCCCCCCCCCCCCACCAGGTAACCTACATGGCCCCTCCCTTACCCCTTACTGTATCCACAAAACACAACACTACCCATAAACATCTACTTTACAAATCAACAAACATCCCTACTATCTTCCCCGTTCCTCCCATAAACCAAATTCGTCTTCTCTCCCTCCTAACCAATCAAATTTGCCATTTTCAACTTCCATCAAAATTTGCCATCTCCAACTCGACATCATAATTTGCCATTACCAATTCATCATCAGTCCCTCCTAGGGAGGGAGAGATGGAATCACCCCAATGTCTCATCCACGTCGTGATGCGTCTCACAAATCCAAACAGCAATCCTCATTTCCTGCACACAGAACAAAGAAAACACAGGTGTGGAGTCATCATTATCACCTCAGGCAAGTGGCTGCGTATGGTGCGACAGGTTCATCAATCCTAACTATTTCCTAAATGACTTTAACAACTTTACATTACCCGGGGTCTTTCCCTGCCAAACCATTGGCAATCTTACTCTATGTGGTTTTAAAAACCAATTCCCATTGACCAAACTGTGGTGCTTCTCAATTTGGGGTCTCACTCCCCCGATTCATCTCTCGGTGCCCTCGCACAATTTCTGGGCCGCGACGTGTAGCTCTCCCAGCAGGTCTACCCACCTGCACACCTCCACCACTGCAGTTGCCTCCGAGCTTACCTGCTCCTTACCCTACCCTAACTACCTGGGGAAGGCCCTCTGGCGCTCTCCCCACTCGGTGCCCTCTCTGGCACTGGGCTACCCGGGTCCGTCCTCCGGATCCTCGGGCCCCATCCACAACTCTACCGGCTCCCAGAGCCCACCTGCGGCCTCACCTGGCCGACATCCTCACAGTGGTGGAGTGCCCAACCAACTACACACACTAACAGGCTACACGCCCAGCCATTTCCACAACACTAATGCACCCATCCAAACATCATTCTTCCAACCACACCACAGATGCCAATATCCAACCACAATTTACCTGTACCCTCTACCTAACACTTACACTACCCGCCCCGGGTACTCGTGAAAGGGGTCCACTCTTCCCCCATCCACACCTTCGCACCATGCACACCACTCCGTACCACTTACTCCATGTATTCCACACACCTGTTCTTGCACACCTGTGCTCTCACACCTGGTGCCACCTGCACCCTTCTCTCCCCAAGCGCATTCGCGCTGATCCACAACACTCACTGCTCCACACACCTGTCCAGTTCTCACACCTGTGCAATCACACCTGTTCAGTTCTCACACAGCATCATCTCATCTAACTACTCCCCTCTGAAACTTGCGCTTCCCAGTCGTCCCTTTAAACTATTGCGCTCCCTCGTCATTATCAAACACACTAAACTACATGCGTCCCCACTACAGGTATCAGTCACTAACTAACCTTAACGTTACCTAATGTCATCTTCGCTAGATCCCTACAATATAACCTAACCCACCCGGGCTAGTTTTCACTGCCATACACCCCATAAACTATTGCGCATTTGCCCCACCATGGGGGTTGGGTTGAAGTTGGGTAGTTTGGGTAGTTTGGGTTGAAATCACATTCACTCGTGTTGGCATTCGTATTTCATGTTCTAGTTCCTCGCCTGCAGCATCTCTGGGACCTTCTATTCATCTTCTCAGAAAAAAATCTCCATCAGCCTTCCAACCTTCTCGGTTTTATTCCCGCATGGCAACATTATTTCCTTCACAAACACATTTTCCTGATAGCGAGGAGAAATATGTTCTGGGTTGGGATGTTAGATATTCCAATTGGAACCTGTGGTCAAGATGCTGCGATCCCAGATTCAAATCCTTGATGTGGGATTGACAGCAAACCTTTCCTCTCTCACACATGTCAGTAAAATCCGGTACATAACATCAGAGAAGGGATTATGAGTTTGCCTTTCCTGGTGTGGTTGAAACATCATGACTCCTCATGTGTGGTTAATTGTACCCCGTCGCACCGCGGAGCGAAAGTTGGCGCTATGGTTTTCCCGTCCGTCCGTGCGTGCGTGCGGGCGAGCGTATGTGAGTGCGTGCGTACGTGAGTGCATGCGTGGGTAAGAGAAGGACCGCATTCGAATTTGGTGTGTGGGTGTAACCCACGCCAAAATCCAAGATGGCCGCCTCCATGTATGTCTCATGCCATGTATGTCTGAACCTTGTGAGCGGAATATCTTGAAAAATAAGCGAAGTACCAACTTCTAATCTGGTGTGTGGGTGTATCTAGGCATAACGAAGAACCCTATTGAAAATTGGGTCGCCACATCAAAATCCAAGATGGCCGCCGCCATGTATGTCTGAACCTTGTGAGCGGAATTTCTTGAAAAATAAGCGAAGTACCAACTTCTAATCTGGTGTGTGTGGGTGTATCCAGGCATAAGGAAGAAAGAACCCTGTTGAAAATTGGGTCGCCACATCAAAATCCAAGATGGCCGCCGCCTTGTATGTCTGAACCTTGTGAGCGGAATATCTTGAAAAATAAGCGAAGCACCAACTTCTAATCTGGTGTGTGGGTGTATCTAGGCATAAGGAAGAACGCGATTGAAAATTGGGTCGCCATGTCAAAATCCAAGATGGCCGCCTCCATGTATGTCTGAACCTTGTGAGCGAAATATCTTGAAAAATAAGCGAAGCACCAACTTCTAATCTGGTGTGTGGGTGTATCTAGGCACAAGGAAGAACGCGATTGAAAATTGGGTCGCCATGTCAAAATCCAAGATGGCCGCCTCCATGTATGTCTGAACCTTGTGAGTGAATATGATAGCATGTTTTCTGCGTCTTCCACTTTGTCAACTCACATCACTTCCCCGGCGGGGGACCGAGGCGTAACGCTTGTTCCTATAGAATGGAATTCCACTCGTCCATTCCCACACGGAACACCACTAATCTCAAAACAAATGAATATGGACAAAATGCTCGCCTGAGTGTCCCCTCACCCAACAACATTGATCACTATTTCAGTACAATATCTTTGATTAATTCTCAAATCTTATTTTCATGTGCCCATAACACAGGAACCTGTTCCTCAGAAGAACCCTGGCTTTTTCAAGTCTTTCTGGAAGGAAGTTTCCAACTTCCTTCCGACCTCCATTCTGAAGGTATGATCGCATACACATCACTCCAGAAACACGCGCACTTTAATCCCAGATGATAGGAATGATACTAGCACAGACATGCACCTCCAACTAAGTGTGTCTACACTTTTCATCAGGTGAGGACAAACACATATGTAACCACGCAACCTTCAGAGCACATCTATGACTGTTGAGGAAACTAAACACTTTCCAGGCTCTTTCCAGTGAAAAGGAACCGGAGGCGCCCGTTTGCTCCGTTACTTCTGGACTGCACCACCAATGGCCACATGTGTCCTGTGCGGTGGTCATTGCATGGTTCCTCGAAATTTTCAATTTGTGGAAGTTGCGGCGTTTTGATGTAACACACTCAAACTTGGCACCGTATCTTAAGGTGGTTGAACGGATGGTTCGTCTCCTGCCGAAGAACCTTCGAGCAGCTCAATGTCTGACATCCCGCGTTTGGGTGTTGTGAGGACGTTATTAGGTTAACAACAGATTTATATATTTCAGAGGATGAGTTGTTCATTTATGAAGGAAATTTATCATAAAATGGTCCAATAAACGTTAAATTTAGCGATCGGATCTGCCAGAAATTTATGGTTCATTCATGGAGATCTTGATGATGATCTTTCGATTCAAGACTCAATCCGCCCCTGAACAGCACCTGCACCATTTCGGGTCAGACCTGCATTCTTAACCTGTTCTAACCAAAGAATGGTAAAGGAGCAGAGGTTGGGAGTGGTGAGAGGAATGGAAAATATGCAGGTGGTGTGGAGAAGAAGATTCCTTTGAAACCAATTTGACGAGTATTGGATAGATTGTGTTGAAATCACTTTGATGTGTATTGGTTAGTTTGGGTTGAAATCACATTGACTCGTGTTGGCATTCGTATTTCATGTTCTAGTTCCTGGCCTGCAGCATCTCTGGGACCTTCTATTCATCTTCTCAGAAAAAAATCTCCATCAGCCTTCCAACCTTCTCGGTTTTATTCGTGCATGGCAACATTAATTCCTTCACAAACACATTTTCCTGATAGTGAGGAGAAATCTGTTCTGGGTTGGGATGTTAGATGTTCCAATTGGAACCTGTGGTCAAGATGCTGCGATCCCAGGTTCAAATCCTTGATGTGGGATTGTCACGAAACCTTTCCTCTCTCACACATGTCAGTAAAATCCGGTACATACCATCAGAGAAGGGACTATGAGTTCGCCTTTCCTGGTGTGGTTGAAACATTATGACTCCTCCTTTGTGGTTAATTGTACCCCGTCGCACCGCGGAGCGAAAGTGGGACTATGGTTTTCCCGTCCGTCCGTGCGTGCGTGCGTACGTGAGTGCGTGCGTGGGTAAGCGAAGGACCGCATTCGAATTTGGTGTGTGGGTGCAACCAACGTCAAAATCCAAGATGGCCGCCGCCATGTATGTCTCATGCCATGTATGTCTGAACCTTGTGAGCGGAATATCTTGAAAAATAAGCGAAGTACCAACTTCTAATCTGGTGTGGGTGTATTTCGGCACAAGGAAGAACGCTATTGAAAATTGGGTCGCCACGTCAAAATCCAAGATGGCCGCCTCCATGTATGTCTGAACCTTGTGAGCGAATATGATAGCATGTTTTCTGCGTCTTCCACTTTGTCAACTCACATCACTTCCCCGACGGGGGACCGAGGCGTAACGCTTGTTCCTATAGAATGGAATTCCACTCGTCCATTCCGACACGGAACACCACTAATCTCAAAACAAATAAATATGGACAAAATGCTCGCCTGAGTGCCCCCTCACCCTTAACATTGATCACTATTTCAGTACAATATCTTTGATTAATTCTCAAATCTTGTTTTCATGTGTCCATAACACAGGAACCTGTTCCTCAGAAGAACCTCGGCTTCTTCAACTCTTTCTGGAAGGAACTTTCCAACTTCCTTCCGACCTCCATTCTGAAGGTATGATCGCATGCACATCACTCCAGAAACACGCGCACTTTAATCCCAGATGATATGAATGATACTAGCACAGACATGCACCTCCAACTAAGTGTGTCTACACTTTTCATCAGATGAGGACAAACACATGTGTAACCACACACCCTCCAGAGCACATCTATGACTTTTGAGGAAACTAAATACCTTCCAGGCTCTCCAGTGAAAAGGAACCGGAGGCGTCCGTTTCATCCGTTACTTCTTGACTGCACCACCAATGGCCACATGTGTCCTGTGCGGTGTTCATTGCATGCTTCCTCGAAATTTTCAATTTGTGGAAGTTGCGGCATTATGATGTGACACACTCACACTTGGCACCGTATCTTACGGTGGTTGAATGGATGGTTCGTCTCCTGCCGAAGAACCTTCGAGCAGCTAAATGTCTGTCATCCCGCGTTTGGGTGTTGTGAGGACGTTATTAGGTCAACAACAGATTTATATATTTCAGAGGATGAGTTGTTCATTTATGAAGGAAATTTATAATAAAATGGTCCACGAAAGGTTAAATTTAGCAATCTGATCTGCCAGAAATGTATGGTTCATTCATGTAGACCTTGGTGATGATCTTTCGATTCAAGACTCAACCCGTCCCTGAACAGCATCTGTATTCTTTCGTGTCAGACCTGCGTTCTCAACCTGTTCTAACCAAAGCATGGTAAAGGAGCAGAGGTTGGGAGTGGTGAGAGGAATGGAAAATATACAGGTGATGTGGAGGAGAAGATTCCTTTGAAACCACTTAGATGAGTATTGGTTGCTGTGTGTTGAAATCACTTTGATGAGTATTGGTTAATTTGTGTTGAAATCACAGCGATTGTCACTAAACCTTTCCTCTCTCACACCTGTCAGTAAAATCCGGCACATACCATCAGAGAAGGGACTATGAATTTGCCTTTCCTCGTGTGGTTGCTACATTCTGACAGTCCTCAGGTGTGGTTGTTACCTATAGAATAGAATACCACTCGTCCATTCCAACTGTTACGGATTCGTCAATTCCGTTGTTGTGGTTCTCATCCATTGTAAACATTTTTGGTTCCATGTAATATTATTGTTATCGTTTAAGTGAATTGGAGATAACTGTTTTCAAAAGGTAAAAAAAATTAATGTTTTAAAAAGAAACCGGAAACCGGTTCGGGAACCGGACGAAGAAGAGGAGGAAGAAGAAGAGGAAAAAGAGGCGGAGCAAGTGAGTTCGGAGAAGGAGCCGAGCTGCTTGGAGGTCTTGAGCAAACGCTGGCGAACGAGGGTCACGAGTGAACTTTGGATTTCCTGGGAAAGGGATTCCTGCGACAGAGTTGTTATCGCTGTGACAGATAAACCTGCGTGACAGGTTTTGCCATTGATTCCGAAGAGAATCATTGGAGTGCCGTTACGTCTCGAGAACGAACCGTTGGCCATTTTGCCTCGCGCCTGATTTCGCATTGCTCCAGGTTTTTCACCTCGCTCCAACCATTTCAACGCATCCAGCCGTTAGCTTGGTTTGCATATGTAACATGGATTTTGAGTGGGAATTTGCGGTTCGCCATGTGGGGAGCCGTTGAACATCCATACCCGAAGATGTGATTTCTCAGTCGTCTCTTGAGTACACCTTTGCCCATCTTTGGCAGTGTGACTGTCAACCGAGCGGGATTCTGGTGTCGATAGAACATCGTTCTGACGATCACTGGAGCGTGGATCGACTTTGGTTTGAAGCTGGGACAGAGACATTGGGAATGCTCTTTTCGCTCACTTGGAGCACAGTGAATTATAATAATAATAATAATAATAATAATACATTTATTTTATATAGCGCTTTTCAAAAAGCCCAAAGACGCTTTGACAGAGTACAAAAAACAAGTGCAAAAAGACAAAAATAAATAGGTAAATAATTATCAAAGCAAAAGGAAGGAGAAGGAGAAGAGATAGTCAGGGGTTAAATGCTGTGGGTTAAATGTTAAATGCAGTGTTGAACAGGTGGGGCTTGAGTGATGTTTTGAATGTGGTGAGTGAGGAGGAGTCTCTGATGGTGTGAGGTAGTGAGTTCCAGAGGGTGGGAGCAGCGATGGAGAAGGCCCTGTCCCCCCAGGATCTGAATTTGGTCTGGATGGGGGGGGGGGGGAGGGGGGACAGGAGGTTGGCACCAGCAGAGCGGAGGTTGCGGGTGGGAGTGTGTCTGGAGAGGAGGTCAGTCAGGTAGGATGGGGCCAGGTGATGAAGGGCTTTGTAGGTCAAGAGGAGGATTTTGTACTGGATTCTCTGGGGGATAGGAAGCCAGTGAAGCTTGTAAAGGACAGGGGTGATGTGGTCACGGGTCCGGGAATGGGTGAGTAGACGGGCAGCGGAGTTCTGAATGTATTGGAGTTTATTGATGATTATTGAGGGTGAACCATAGAGGAGGCTGTTGCAGTAGTCCAGACGGGAGGTGATGAAGGCGTGGATGAGGGTTTCTGCAGCCGTGGAGGAGAGGGATGGACGGAGACGGGCGATGTTTTTCAGGTGAAAGAAGGCTGTCTTTGTGATTTGTTTAGTGTATTTGTCGAAGGAGAGGGTTTGGTCAAAAATGATGCCAAGATTCCGGATGTGAGGGGAGGTGGATACTGGGAAACCGTCAATGTTGAGGGTGAAGTTATGGGTGGATTTGGTGAGCGTTTTTGGGCCAATGATGATTATTTCAGATTTATCATAGTTAAGTTTGAGGAAGTTGATTTGAAGCCAGGATTTTATTTCAGTGATGCAGTTTGTCAGGATAGAGTGGGTGGCGGTGGAGATTGACTTGGTGGAGATGAAAAGCTGGATGTCATCGGCAAAGCAGTGGAATTGGAGACCATGACGGCGGATTAAGTGACCAAGGGGGGACAGGTACAGGATGAAGAGGAGGGGGCCGAGAACTGAACCTTGGGGGACACCTTGGGGGAGCGGAGCAGTGGGGGATTTGCAGTTATTGATGGAGATGAACTGGCGTCTGTCAGAGAGGTAAGATTTGATCCAAGAGAGGGCAGTGCCGGTAATGTTAAAGGTAGTTTCAAGTCGGGTGAGGAGGATGGTGTGATTGATTGTGTCAAAGGCGGCGCTTAGGTCGAGGAGGATGAGAATGTTGAGGTTGCCGGCGTCAGAGGAGAGGAGAAGGTCGTTGGTGATTTTGAGGAGAACAGTTTCAGTACTGTGGTTGGAGCGGAATCCGGATTGGAATGTTTCATACAGGTTATCGGCAGAGAGGTGATGTTTGAGTTGAGTGGCTACAGCGTGTTCCAAAACTTTTGACAGAAAGGGTAGGTTGGAGATGGGTCTGAAGTTATTAAGGGTGTCAGGGTTGAGTCCAGGTTTTTTCAGAATGGGGGTAACAGCAGCAATTTTGAGGGATGGTGGGACGATGCATGTAGACAGGGAGGAGAGGAGTCAGAGAGGTCAGTAGGGGAGACTGGGGAGAACTGAGACAGGGGTTGGCAGGATAAGGGGGGGCAGGTAGTTTGAGGGGGAGCAGGTGCGGTGGTGGTTAAGCTGTTGTAGATGTTGTCAATTTTGTTTTGGAAGAATGAAAGGAAGGAGATGCAGTTGTCTACTGTGAATGACTGGGTGGTGGTGTCCAGGGGGCTGAGGAGTTTGTTTATTGTAGAGAAGAGTGCTTTTGGGTTTCCGGAGCCAGAGTGGATAATTTAAGAGTAGTAGGTGGAGCGGGCGCGGGAGAGGGCATCTTTGTAGTGCTGCAGGTGGTCATTGTAGGCTTGGGAGTGAATTGTGAGACCTGTTTTATTGCGGAGTCTTTCAAGTTGGCGAGCACGAGTTTTCATCAGGCGGAGTTCAGGGGTAAACCAGGGAGCAGAATGGGTGAAAGAAACTGTTTTGGTTTTTATAGGCGCAAGCTGGTCGAGGCAGAAGGAGAGAGTGTGGTTGTCGTAGTCAGTGAGGTCAGAAGGAGTGTGGAGGTCAACGAAGGGAGAAGTGGACATTTTTTCAGAGAGGGTGGATGAGAATGAGGTAGGTGAAAGAGTTTTTAGCTTACGGAAGTTGATAATGCGACAATGCCTTGGTGCTGGGGTGGGGATGTTGATGGTCATAGTGATGGCTAAGTGGTCAGAGAGGGTGAGGTCCGAGCTAGAGAGATGGTGCAAAATTAGTCCAGTAGAGCAGACAAGATCCAGAATGTGACCATGGTTATGGGTAGGAAAGTTGACATGTTGAGTGAGGTTAAAGCAGGTGAGTAAATCAGTGAAGTCAGTGGTTATTGTGGAGTCAGTGGAGTCCATGTGGATATTGAAATCACCGAGGAGGAGGATTGAGGGGGAGAAGGAACAGAGCTGGGTCAGAAAGTAAGAGAAGTCAGACAGGAATGATGGGTGTGGTTTGGGAGGGCGGTAGACGACTGCCATGACTGACAATGTGTGACCAGAGAGTTTAAAAGCCAGGTGTTCAAATGATGGAGCAGATGAGATGGAGATGAGGCTGGTCTTGATGTCCTGTCGGTGAATTACGGCAATTCCACCACCTCGGCCCTCCGAGCGTGGTTTATTGATGTATGAATATCCATTGGGTGTAGTGAGGTTGAGTGAGAAGTAGTCCAGAGGTTGTTGCCAGGTTTCAGTGAGACAGAGAAAGTCCAGTTTATTGTCCAGAATGTAGTCGTTCAGGATGTGGCTTTTGTTGTCGAGGGACCGGGTATTCAACAGAGTGAGCTTCATGTTGCTTTGTACGGTGGGGATGAACTCGGGTGATTTTGCCAGGGTTTGCAGACAGGAGGCGCGATTGTGTGCGTTGCTGTGATGACGTAGTCGATGAGTGGGAGTGCGCTGAGCTGACCAGAGTACAGGACTGGAGTGACCTGTTTGTAAGTAAACAAACTTGCGACCGGAGCCTCTATGAATGTATCTGGGTCGTCGCAGGAGTCCGTGGTATTTGATTGCAGAGATGCATGGTGGGGTGGAGTGAGTGTTGAGCAGTTATATTGTACGAAACTGATGGTACCATCATAGGAATGATATATTGGTTGTACAATTGATTAATATTGTTATTGTACTGTTATTCTTGTGTGACCTTAATGCAATACTTGTTTGTTGGTAACAATTGGTGTGGTTTCACCATTGATCTTTGACACACAGAATAACACATCTTTCTGCCGTGACTCCTCTCGGGGCTCGGAGGTACACCGTGACCGGGGTTTGGGGAGGAGCACGTAACACTACGCAGAACACCACGAATCTCAAAAAAAATGAATATGGACAAAATGCTCGCCTGAGTGTCCCCTCCATCCTCAACATTGATCACTATTTCAGGACAATATCTTTGATGAATTCTCAAATGTTGTTTTCATGTGCCCATAACACAGGAACCTGTTCCTCAGAAGAACCCTGGCCTTTTCAACTCTTTCTGGAAGGGATTTTCCAGCATCCTTCCGACCTCCACTCGGAAGGTATGATCGCACACACCACTCCAGAAACACACATACTTTATTCCCAGAGCATAGAATTACCACAAGGATAGACACGCACTTCCACCTCAACATGTACAAACTTAATTAACAGGCCAGTACAACCACATACGCAACAACATAGCAACTCGGAAAACCACATGTGTAACCGCACACCGTCCAGAACATATCCCTGACTGTTGAGGGATAACTGATCACTTGTGGCCACTTTGGTGAAATGTCTTTCATTAATTCATTTTATTGTTTTCTTGTGTCCATCACACAGAACGTTGTCCTTGTGAAGCCACAAGAACTTTTCAGGTCGACGTGTAACAAGATCTATAATATCCTTCCGACCTCCTTTCTGAAGGTATGATCGCATGCACGTCACTCCAGAAACATACAAGCTTTAATTCCAGAGGATATAAATGATACCAGGACAGACATGCACGTCCAACTATGTGTTTCTACACTTTCCAACAGACGAGGACACCCGAATTTTCCAACTTGTTCTGGAAGGGATTTTCCAGCATCCTAACGGCCTCCACTCTGAAGGTGTCATCGCGCACACACCACTCCAGAAACACACACACTTTATTCCCAGAGCATATAATTACCGCAAGGATAGACACGCACCTCCACCTCAACATGTACAAACTTAATTAACAGTCCAGGACAACCACATACACAACAACATAGCAACTCGGAAAACCACGTGTGTAACCGCACACCGTCCAGAACATATCCCTGACTGTTGAGGGACAACTGATCACTTGTGGCCACTTTGCTGAAATGTCTTTCATTAATTCTCATTTATTGTTTTCTTGTGTCTATCACACAGAACATTGTCTTTCTGAACCCACAAAAACTTTTCAGATCGACGTGGAACAAAATCTATGATATCCTTCAGACCTCCTTTCTGAAGGTATGATCGCATACACGTCACTCCAGGAACGTACACACTTTAATCCCAGAGGATATAAATGATAACAGGACAGACATGCATGTCCAACTATGTGTGTCTACACTTTCCAACAGACGAGGACAACCACATATGTAACCAGACACCCACCCGAACAAATGTTTGACTGCAAGGGAACTAAACACTTTCCAGGCTCTCTAAACACCAAACACTTATTAGTTAGTTTGTTTTTAAATCACTTTGACGACTATTGGTTAATTTATGTTGAAATCACTTTGACGAGTATTGGTTAGTTTGTGTTGAAATCACTTTGACGAGTATTGGTTAGTTTATGTTGAAATCACTTTGACGAGTATTGGTTAGTTTGTGTTGAAATCACTTTGACGAGTATTGGTTAGTTTATGTTGAAATCACTTTGATGAGTATTGGTTAGTTTGTGTTGAAATCACTTTGACGAGTATTGGTTAGTTTGGGTTGAAAACACTTTGACGAGTACTGGTTAGTTTATGTTGAAATCACTTTTAGAGTATTGGTTAGTTTGTGTTGAAAACACTTTGACGAGTATAAGCTAGTTTGGGTTGAAGTCAATTTGATTCGTATAAGTTAGTTTGGGTTGAAGTCACTTTGACGAGTATAAGTTCGTTTGGGTTGAAACCCCTTTGATGAGTATAAGTTAGTTTGGGTTGAAACCAATTTGACGAGTATAAGTTAGTTTGGGTTGAAGTCACTTTGACGAGTATAAGTTTATTTGTGTTGAAAACACTTTGACGAGTATAAGTTAGTTTGGGTTGAAGTCACTTTGACGAGTATAAGTTAGTTTGGGTTGAAGTCAATTTGATTCGTATAAGTTAGTTTGGGTTGAAGTCACTTTGACGAGTACAAGTTAGTTTGGGTTGAAACCCCTTTGACGAGTATAAGTTAGTTTGGGTTGAAACCAATTTGACGAGTATAAGTTAGTTTGGGTTGAAGTCACTTTGACGAGTATAAGTTTGTTTGGGTTGAAGTCACTGACGAGTATTGGTTAGTTTGTGTTGAAAACACTTTGACTGGTATAAGTTAGTTTGGGTTGAAGTCACTTTGACGAGTATAAGTTAGTTTGGTTTGAAGTCACTTTGACGAGTATAAGTTA